>NW_016107335.1:6050949-6102781 GCF_001604975.1 Cebus imitator | reverse complement strand
ATCATCGCCATCACCATCATCACCATTACCACCATCATCATCACCATCACCATCACCATCATCATCGTCATCATCATCATCATCACCATCACCATCATCATCACCACCACCATCATCATCGTCATCATCATCATCACCATCACCACCATCATCATCGTCATCATCATCATCACCATCACCACCATCATCATCATCATCATCATCACCACCATCATAACCACCACCATCATCATCATCACCATCATCATCACCATCATCATCATCACCATCACCATCACCATCATCACCATCATCACAATCAGCAGCATCATTATTCTTCCCTTCAACAGCAGCACCATCATCATCCCTACTTGTGCAGGACATTGAAGGTTACAGTTTCACAGTCAGAATGTAATCAATTTGCATGACTTTCAAGGCATGGTTTATTATTATTTTATAGGTAGAATAATGAGGCCCAGGAATATCAGAGTCTGGGCCACCTGATTTCAAGTATGACAAAAATGGGTGATCTAGAGAACATAAAGTAGAGCCTGGAGGGCCCATGATGGGCCAATCAGGCCACATGTGGCTCTCAGCTGCAGGCATCCTCTGAAGGGCACGGTCCCACCCACAGGTGGTCTTTGGAATCTGGAGCCACTGTCATGGGGGCTGACTGGGCCTGGACAACCCATGACAATCTCAGGTCAGAAGCAAGGCAAGAAAACGTAAGGAAAGGGGGGACAGGACTTCATGAAAGGGATAGAAGGGCCCGTGCAAACTTCAACTGCTACTGTAATAAAAGGAGGCAAAGAGAAGATCCTGGCTGCTGTGAATAGAAGCACATTACCCAGGATTTTCCAATTTGGACAATTTTCCAGGACCATAAAAATGGAGATAATGATAGTACCTCCTTCACCAGGTTGTCGACAAGTGCTTAAAACAGCAGTACTAGCTCATGGTAAGAGCTCAGTCAATGTTAGTTGCTGTCTTGCTGCTCTCTTCCCCCGCTTTTTCCCTCCTTTTCACTCTCTCCCTTCTCCCCCTCCCTCTCCTTCTCCTTCCCCTCCCCTCCTCTCTTCTTCTTCTTCTCAGGCCAAAGACCTCCATGTGGAGAGGGCCCTTAGCCTTTTTCTCTAGGAAGTAACTGAAAAGTGATGTGATGTTCTCCACGCCATCTTCCTGGATAAATATTTAATAACAACAAAGGAGGTGGGTATCTTCCTATGCTTCCTGTTAGTAGAAAACTGCCTTCCATGTCTGCGCCTTGGGGCTGCCTCTGAACCAAGCTGCTTTTCTGAAGTTTGGTTCCAGTTCAGTCATTTGGAGCCCAGGTCTTTTTGCTCAAAGAGCCATTGCTCCCAGCGATGCTTACCTCCTGACAGCCTCCCCAAGAGACGGTGCAGCAGAGCTGCAGCAAACATAGTTCTGGCCTGAGTTTGTGGACTTGGGGATGAAAGAATTATTTTTTTGAGTGGGTAAGGGGCCAGCTCAAATACAGTTTTAAAAAATTTCTCCGTGGGTTTTCTAATTTATTTTATTATTATTTTTTTGAGACAGGGTCTCTCTCTGTCACCAGGCTGGAGTGAAGTGGCACAATCTCTGCTCACTGCAACCTCTGCCTCCCGTGTTCAAGCATTTCTCCTGCCTCAGCCTCCTGAGTAGATTACAGGTGTGTGCCACCATGCCTGGCTGATTTTTGTGTTTTTAGTAGAGACAGGGTGTCACCATATTGGCCAGGGTGGTCTCGAACTCCTGACCTCAACTGATTCTCCCAAAGTGCTGGGATTACAGGCATGAACCACCATGGCTGGCATAATTTTTTTTTTTTTTTTAATGAATAGAGCTTACTTTTAAGATCAGTTTTAGATTTCAGAAAAATCCAGCAGAAAGTACAGAGCATTCCTATATAAGTCCCACCCCTAGCTTTCCTTATTATTCTACTAGTACGTAATATTATGTATATTATGTAATAATATAATTATGCAATATAATAATTGTGTTCATGTGGTACATTTGTTACACTTAATGGGCTAACATTGATACATTGTTATTAAGTAAAGTTTACAGTTTACATTGGAGCTAACTCTTGGTGTTGTACATTCTATAGGTTTAGAAAAATGTATCCAGCATTATAGTATCATATAGGATAGTTTCACTCCCCTAATAATCCTCTGGACTCCAACTATTCACTCCTCTCTGCCTCTGCCAACCCCTGGCAACCACTGATCTTTTTACTGTCTCCATAGTTTTGCCTTTTCTAGACAGTCATACAGTTGAAATCATACAGTATGTAGCCTTTTGAGATTGGCCTCCTTCACTTGGCAATATGCATTTAATTTTCCTCCATATATTTTCATGTGTTGACAGCTCACTTTTTCTTTTTTTTAAAGACAGGCTGGAGTGCAGTGGTATGATCTCGGCTCACTGCAATCTCTGCCTCCCCAGGTTCAAGTGATTCTCCTGCCTCAGCCTACTGAGTAGCTGGGAGTGTAGGCATGCACCACCACACCTGGTTAAGTTTTGTATTTTTAGTGGCAGTGGGGTTTCACCATGTTGACCAGGCTGGTCTCGAACTCCTGACCTTGTGATCCACTTGCCTCAGCCTCCCAGAATGCTGGGATTACAGGTGTGAGCCACCTCGCCCAGCCCACAGCTCTCTTTTGTTTTACTGCAGAATAATGTTCTGTTGCTTGGATGCCTCACAGCGTATTTATCCATTCACCCACCACAGGGCATCCTGATTGCTTCCAAGTATTGGCAATTATGAATAAAGCTGCTAAAATGTTCATGCACAAGTCTTTGTGGGCTTAAGTTTTTACCTCATCTGGGCAAATACCAAGGAGTGAGATTGCTGGATCTTATGGTGAGAGTATGTTTGGTTTTATACGAAACTGTCAAACTGTCTTCCAAGGTGGCTGTACCATTTTGCATTCCCAGCAACAGCGAGTTCTTGTTCCTCCACACCCTGCCCAGCATCTGGTAATGTCAGTGTTCTGAATTTTGGCTTTTCTGATAGGTGTGTAGTAGTGTCTCATGTTGCCAAAGAGTCTAGATGCAGTTCTCATTCTAACCCTTTTATCTCTCACCTTGCAGCCCACTCGTCTCCTACCCAACGCCGTCCTAGGACCCTCAGGAACCTTAAGTATCCATCCATCCCACTGTGGCTCTCCACACAGCCTGGTGTTATGAGGTGTGTCCCATGTTCCAGGTAGCTACTTCTCCTCCCCACCTCCCCCTCCACCCCATTGTCACAGTTGTTGGGGGGGCTTAGAGAAAAGGTTAATTTATCCGATTAACAGAATTAAATTATCCAATTAACAGAAATGTGAGATTGACTCACAACCCCTGAATTCTTTACATATTTGCATTTTGAAAATACCAATTTCTCATTTGTTCTGAATTTTGCTGCTAAAGACCCAAATTAATTTAAAACCAGAATTCCTAGATCTCTTAATCTCCGCTTCTTCACTTGTAAAATGACCCTATCAGACTCTAAGGATGGATTTCTAAAGTCTTATCTGACCAAAATGATTAAAAGTGAGAAAGAAAATGGAATGGAGAAACAGTGTTGGCAGTGGTTGGGGCGGTGAGTGTCGGCCACAGAGGGTGGAGATCGTGCTTGCTTTTCAATTTCTTCGCACCGTTCACTTCTGAAATGTCAGAGTCTCGAAAAACTCCTCTGAATTTTATTTTTCGAGCCCACAGAGCCTCCCAGGCAGCAGGGTAGGGAGACCTAGGGATGGGAAGGGCACAGAGGTGACTGCAGCCACCTTGAAGGTGTCTGGTGGTAGCTTGGGGGCTTACAAGGGACCTTTGGTAATTCAGCCCCTCTTATGAAAGGCTCCACTGGAGAGCCAGTGACAGTGGTCCCAGCCTGCCTGCAACATGCCTGGTAGTTCTCAAATCCACTGTGCAATCCAGCCACCTGGAGTGGGGTGGAGGCAGCTTGTTAGAAATTTAGTGGGTGGGGTCTCACCCTCAGAGGGTCTGATTCTGTGAGCCTGGGGCCCAGATATTGGGACTCTTTTTTTTTTTTTGAGACAGGGTCTGTGTCATCTAGGCTGGAGTGCAGTGGCACAATCATGGCTCACTGCAGCCTCAACCTCCTGGGGCTCAAGTGATCCCTGAACCTTAGCGCCTGAGTAGCTGGGACTACGGGCATGCTCCACCATGCCTGGTTAATTTTAATTTTTATTTTTTGTAGAGATGGGGTTTTGCTGTGTTGCCCAGGCTGGTCTCAAACTCCTGAGCTCAAACAATCCCTCCTTCTCAGTTTCCCAAAGTGCTGGGATTACAGACACCCAGCCTCAGAAATGGGAACTTTTACCAAGCAATACAGGTGATTCTGATACAGGGCCTATTTATGGACGAAGAAACAAAGGTGAAATAGTGGCCTAGGGAGTCACAGCTGCTCATGCTGTGAGAATCTGCATTTGAACCTTGGTCTGTTAGGTTCCACAGCCTAGTTACTTCCACTGGGTCATTCTGCCTCTCTGTTGAATCAACACTGGACTTAACCTTCATAATCAGCAACTCAAGGAAGCAAGAAGCGTTTATAGAGGCCGGGCGCAGTGGCTCACGCCTGTAATCCCAGCACTTTGGGAGGCCAAGGCAGGTGGATCATTTGAGGTCAGTGGTTCGTGACCAGCCTGGCCAACACGGTAAAACCCTGTATCTACTAAAAATACAAAAATTAGCCAGGCATGGTGGTGCATGCCTGTAATCCTAGTTACTCAGGAGGCTGAGACAAGAGCATCACTTGAACCCAGAAGGCAGAGGTTGCAGTGAGCCAAGATTGCGTCACTGCACTCCAGTCTGGGCGACACAACAAGACTCCGTTTCACACACACACACACACACACACACACACACACACACGAGCATGCATGGGGCTTGGTATGTTCCTGGCTGTGTGGTGCTCTGCACATGTGATCTCACGTCAGCCTTGCACCATGCTGCAGCATTGTCTGGTGTGGTATTTTCACTGTACCTATTTTACGTATGAGCATGTTGAGGGCCAGAGAAGGAAAATTGTTGGCTCAAGGTCACCCAGCCAGAGAATGGCAGAGTCAGCATGACTGTGATTCAAGACGACCTTCCTCTTTTTATCACATGGGACAGGGGGTGGACGCTGACATTGCCGCCTCTCCAGGGGTCTCAAGTGTGTCTTGTGTGACTTCCGTGGCTGTGCCGTCATCTCTGGTGTTTGTGGTAGGAGCCTGGAGAACATCTGGGCACAGCGCAGCTCCTGTTTTCTGAAGCTCCCAGGGCCCTCCGCAGGTGACGTTCCTAAATTTACGGAGTTCCTTTCATCTGCCTCCCTCCTCATTTCCTTCTGGGTTCTGGAGGTCATAAAGTAGCCTCTTTCCCTGTCACAGGCGTGGTGATATTTCACCAAGGCTGCTTCTTGGATCTTCCTCTTGCGTGTTAGATTGTTCTTTTACCTTAAAGTGGAGAGCGCATTCCGGGAAGGTATATATATTTTTTTCCAATTGATTTCTTGTCAGGTCTAACAAGATCAATCAAATCATATGGCCAATAAAACTGATTTAGCACTCATAAAGTCCCATGACATCTCATATGTGCGGAGAGTGAATGACAAAGAGGCAACACTGCTGGTCACAGGAGAATGCTGTGTCCATGTGCTCAGTGGCCAAGGCTCCTTTTCCAACCAACAGAAAAATGCCAGGCAGACAGAGGCAGGCAGCCCCTTGGGTGCTGGTGGAAAGCCACGTCCACCAGAGGGGTGCCAGGACTTTGAAGTGTTGCACTGGGCAATATTAAAGCTGTGGTTTTAGAGCTTTGGGGCCGATAAGGGCTGAGCAGAGCAGCTCTTAGTGGCTTAGTGCTGTGAGGATATGGAGAGGCTGTTGCTTTGGACGCATCCATGAGCCAGGAGGGGAAGAAAGCAGCAGCCACAGTCTGCGGTGCCACTGGAAAGATGGAAAACCAGAAATGTCCAGAGAAAATATAACTGGGAAACTTGAAGCTGTCCATTTTGATCTTGCATTGGGAAGTTCTGTTGCTTACCCTCATCTAGTGTGTATTAGTCTGTTTTTGTGCTGCTGATACAGGCATACCCAAGACGGTAATTTATAAAGAAAAGGAAGTTTCGTGGACTCACAGTTCCATGTGGCTGGGGAGGCCTCACAGTCATGGCGGCAGGCAAGAGAGAACGAGAACCAAGTGAAAGGGGTTTCTCCTTATGAAACCATCAGATCCGTGCGACTTATTCAGTACCACGGGAACAGTTTGGAGAAACTGCCCCCAGGATTCAATTATCTCCCACCGGGTCCCTCCCACAACACATGGGAATTAAGGAGCTACAATTCAGGATGAGATTTGAGTGGGGACACAGCCAAACTCTATCGCGCTTAGTGTGCTCATATGGCTAGGATTGGACCACGAGTCCTGGCCCTTCTTGGGCCATTGCTGCTCCGGAGCTGACTCTGAGACAGGCCCAAAACTCCTCCCATTGGAATTTGAAAGCAGGCACTTAGAGACTGAGCCAAGGGTAGAGGAACAGAGGAGCCTGTGCTCACAAGATAGCGTGTCTCATAACTGGAGTCACTAGGCTGAAGGGAACAGAATCCTTTGGCTGAGGTCCCTGGAAAGACCCCTGTGCCTATGTCTCCAGATACTCTGGGGATCCCTGAAACCTGTACCCTACAATAAATTATTTTCCAGACAACCAAATAAAAACAGCTTTCTTTGGAGGAATGATTTGTCCCAGTTCATATAGATCTTGGAATTGAGAAGTTTTGTGTGAAGTGGGCTTTAGGGAGCATGCAGCCCTCACATGACTGATTTGTGGCCTGCAGAAGTATTTCTTGCAGACGGCACTTGACCAATTTTAAATATTTTAGGTATCCATGTAGACTTTCCAGTTCACCCAAATCCCTGCCACTCCCTCTTAACCCCTTGTCTACATCACAATGTCATTTCTTTCTGGCCCCTGAGGACATTCAGCTGGTGACTCCGGATTGAGCCCAACCCTCTGACTTTAGAGAGAGGTGCAGTCACTTACCCAAAGCCACACAGGGGTTAGCATGGCAGGGGCAAGAGCTAAAAGATTTTTCTAACTTCTAGGAAGAACGGAGATGGAATGTCAGCCTCCCGAAAGAACCTGTGATATGGACACTGTGGGCAAATACACCTTGACTGGACCCCTAATATGTACACTGGTGGGTGCTGGAAATACAACGTGAGCAAGACCAAGACCCTGATCTGGGGTGGGGACTCACGTTCTCGTGGAGAGAGACAGATCATGTTCAGTTAAGCAGCAGTTGACGTTAAGAAAAAGAAAGCATGGTGGGAGATGGGCATGGGAGCAGGGCTGGTCGGCACAGGGAGGTCTCGGGGAAGCACTGACGCAGGTGAGGGATAAGCAGGTGGACAACGTGGGGATGAGCGTCCAGGATGGGGACCGGACAAAGGACCTGGTGAGCAAGTCAACCGGGGGTTTGAGAAACAGCAAGAGGAAGAGGGAGGGCCAGGCACGATGGCTCACACCTGTAATCCCAGCATGTTTGGAGGCTGAGGCGGGCAGCCCACTTAAGCCCAGGAGTTTGAGACCAGCCTGGGCAATATAGTGGGACCTGGTCTCAACAACAACGATTAACAATAAAACAAAAAAGAAGAAGAAGAGGGAGGGCAAAGTGTGTAGGTGTTCCAGGCCAAGGTAAGGTTTTTAGCTCTTTTCCCAAGTGGCTTGAGAAGGTTCTGGAGGGCTTGGAACAGAAGAGTGAGCTCATCGCCCTTCTGATTGGACAGCATCACTGGGGCTGGTGTGGTGGCGGAAGAGAGCAGACCATGGTCAGGTCAGGCGAGAGGCCACTGGGGGGCCATGCGACACTGCAGGTCAGAGCAGCAGGCTCAGAGGCCGTGGGAAGGGTGCTGACCGCTTAATGCCTTTCCTGGAGCTTCCCCATGCACATTTGTATCTTAACAGCTTCCATAAGCCTCCACGTAACAATGACGAGAACCACAACAAACCCTTTCCCCCCATGTTACTACAATTGATATCCTGCAAAACTGACTTCTGGAAAGCACAATTTGGTAAACTCCTCTTCTTTCTACTCCATGCAATTTCAAATAATCAGGTTCCCAGGGAGGGTGGCCAAAAGTTTCCCTGCAAAGCATTTTGACTCTGCTCCATCCCATCTGCCCCGTGCGTATCGATTAGAGCCATTCCTTGCAGCGGGTCCAGCTGCATCAACTCAACATACTCTGTGTGGGGCCGACACCACCCCGTCTCTGCAATTTATCTGGAGAGATGAATTCAGAGAATCCGCGAATGACTCAACGTGAATCAGATTTATTTTATTGAGGGGAGGTGATGGCTCGCAAAGACCGCTGTTCCCCACCGGGAGATTTGGGCCCAGGCCGTTTGCCTCTCATTCTTCCCCCTCCACGCCTTGTACTGCTGAGGCTGCAGGTGAATAAAAGAGCAGCAATGTCTAGAAAGGTCTCAGAGGGCAGAGACCTACCTATTTCCCTCCCTCCAACGCTGGCTTATAACTCACCTGCTGTCAACCCTAAGCTGACCTCTGAGTTTTATGGTTGTCTGCTGGCATTGGAGAAGGCTGCTAAATTGAAGTGTTGCACTGGGCCATATTAAAGCTTGTGGTTTTAGAGCTCTGGGGCCAATAAAGGCCGAGCAGAGCAGCTCTTAGTGGCTTGGTGCTGTAAGGATATGGGGAGGCTGTGGCTTTGGACACAGAATGAGGCGGAGGTCAGTTAGGGCTTTCCAGCGTGTTCTTTATGCTCCAGGCTCTGGGGGAGTTAGCACGAGTCCTCTCTGGCATCTCTGCTGTTATGTCACCTGGGTGAGTACCTGCACTTCTTGAGTGTCCTTGGGCCAGGCTTACTCATTCATGGACACTGACAACTGGAGTTCCACGAGGCACTCTGCAAAGCACCCCAGGCCTCGCACTCCTGCCTTGCTGCTGGATCCTGGGAAGAGGGCAGGAGCTGGACTTTCTGGGGCTGGGTCCTCATCGGTGGAGACCCATCACAGGGTGGCCGCAGGCCTCCCGGGCCCCCACCCTGTGCTCTGTGAGTGACTCTTGCATGCCCAGGCGCTGTGAAGTCTCACTCATTCCCAGGAGCGGGCAGGCTGGAAATGAGGCATCATGATGTCTTGCATAGATTGGGCCATCTCCCCTTTGATCAGTGACTGGAATGACCCTAACAGGAGTGATGTGAGTTGTGGGTCCATCCCAGCAGCTCCTCCAGGCGTCACGTCGGGATGTGTGGCAGCAGCCAGTCCCCAGGAGCTGCTTGGCCCTGTGAGGTGCTGCGTGCCGCCCAAGGCCGCTGCTTGCTGAAGCTTGAGTGTGTGTCTTTTTGTGCATTCTCAACTCCTCTTCACCCAAAGCTGAGCCAAAGCTTCAGAGACGGTCAGGAAGAAGCACTCACACCCCAGGACCAGAATGACACAATCATAAATGTGTGCAAGTGGGAGGCATCTCGGGATCCCCAAAGCTTGCTGCATACAGCGTGACCAATGAGGTCCATCCACATGGGCAAGTTGTTTAATTGATAAATGACCTATATGAGTTTTAGAAGACTAATGGCAGCAAGATATATATGCAACAATTCCCAAGCAGTGTCCTGTAACAAACAGCTATTGCTTGTGGCATCAACAGAGTGGTAATTCTTTGGTCTCCAACGCCAGGCTCGGGTGTGACGTCAGTGAGCCGCTCACATGCCCAGCCGCTTCCCGTGAGACTCGGCGTCTGGGGTGCCAGGGCCCCTGGGGGTTCCGGCCTGGGATGGTTGAGTCTCTACCCTCTGGAAGGACTTCGCATGTAACCCCGGCGAGGGGAAGCAGAACTTGGGGGAGACGGCAGTACCCGAATCAAGTAAAGCCCAGAGGAACATGGCCCCCGGCAGGGTGGAGGAGCTCACACCTGCGTGTTGGGTGCAGCTGAAAGGCTGCCCACCTGTCGCGCCTCAGATTCAGATACGGTGCAGGTGAGGGCCTGGCAAGCAGTTAGTTTAATTTCGGAGACGGTTAGAGACAAGACTACATTCCAGGTGAAGGCGGTTCCAGAGTGGCTGGGATTCCCACTCAGATGGAGCCCTTCAGACGAGAGCAAAACACGAGACTTCTTCGCTGTCCGCCCTGCGGTGAGTGCCCGAGGCTGCTGGGTGGGGGCGTCTCTCCTGCATGCACGGATGCCCTGAGGACTCACGGACACTGAGTCCCTCTGCTGGGCCCAGACGTCCTAATTCCTGCCCCCCTTGAGGTCAGACCCCGTTTCCCCCCAGCCAAAGGGGTGCAGAGCCGCATTCACTTGGCTTGGCTGCCGGCGCCCGCCTGCCTCCGGTTCCTAGCGGCAGGGGCTGCGCCGCCTTTCCTGGGGATGGTTCGTTGCTGTGCAGTGGGGAAATCCGTTCGGGATTTGAGTCATCTGGCAATTGGTGGTTTTCATTGATATGAAATGCTGGTTTTAGGGGCCAACTCACAAGCTGGGACTCCCTCCCCTTGATTCTAGAACGTCTGGGGTAAGGACGCTCACGACCTGGTTTCCTGTCCCGCGTGGCTCAGGGGGCTCGCCCTGGGCGTGGGGGGCCGGAGCCGGAGCCTCGCCTGCAGGTGGGTGGGCGGGAGCGCCTCGCGGCGTCTCGGGGAGAGCGGGTGGTGGAGGCCGCGTTCTCCCGGGCGCGGCCTCTGCTGGGGGAGGCGGGGATTGCAGGGCCGAGGCGCGGGGCGCGCGCCGGGGAGGGGCCGGGCCAGGGGCAGCTCGCGCGGGGCGGGGGTCTCCGGAGAGCGTGCGGCTGGGACGCTTCGTAGACGCCGCGGGGCCTGGAGGAGGTCGCTGGTCTCCGCCCCCTTCGCCAGGGCCCCGCCAGGCGTTTAGGGACCAGGCGAGGAGCGCGCGGTCTGAGCCCCGGCGGAGATTGGCCACGTGCCGAATCAGAGCAGAACCCGGGGCGCGCGATCCGCGGGGCTTGGAAGGAGCCGCCGGGGCTGGAGATTCCGAGGCAAAGATCCGGAGGCCCGCGGCGCTGCGGGCGCGGCTGGAGACTGAGGAGGCCCGAGTCGGGAGACGGGGCTCGGGGTCGGCAGGGGCCGCTCCCTCCCCGGCGCTGGGGGCGCTCACGGTTCCCGCAGGCGGAGGCGAGTCGAGGCCCCAGCCCGCTCTTGCCCCAGCGGCCCCACAGCCGGGGCGATTTTCCCACCCTCCGCACGAGTCCGTCTCCATCGAGGACTAGGGGCCGGGCCTGCGCCCCGCGCTCCCAGGCCAGAGCGTCCAGCGGTCCCACTGAGGGCACAGACGGCGGCGGCGCCACGCGGACGTGTGTGGGAACAGCTCCCGGACCCGCCAGGAGACTTTCACGGGAAAGAGCGGCCGAACTCGGGGGCTCCCCGGCGGGGAGGGACGTGCGGCTGGGCTGGGAAGAAGGGTGGGCGGGTGGCACCCGAACCGCAGCCCTGCTGAGCACGGTGCCAACCGCCAGCCCAGTTTCCTGTCCTTGCAGTCAAACTGTGAAGGGAGACATTGAGCTCCGGCAGCAAAGTCAGGGCTAAATTTTGCAATTTGATGTTTTTAATTAAAAAAATTAGCTTATATATATACACATATATACATGGCTGATTCGGGAACTTTATATGTGTGTGTGTATGTGTATATATAGGTGATTTAGGAAGGAATAGCTGCTTATCGTGTGGAGTTTCTGAACATTCACAAAAGTTATTAAAGACTGCTATGGCAGGGCGCAGTGGCTCACGTCTGTAATCTCAGCGCTTTGGGAGGCTGAGGCGAGCTAATCACTTGAGGTCACCAGCCTGGTCAATGTGGTGAAACCCCTTCAGTACAAAAAAACAAAAATTAGCCGGTGTGGTGGTGCTCGCCTGTAATCCCAGCTACTTGGGAGGCTGAGGCAGGAGAATCCCTTGAACCTGAGAGGTGGAGGTTACAGTGAGCCGTGTGAGATGATGCCACTGCATTCCAGCCTATGTGACAGAGTCAGACCCTGTCTCCAAAAAAAAAATAAAGTGAAAAGTTCTGACATGCCACTATACAGATGGTCAGCCACGTAAATATTTTCTATTAATATTCAATGCATACATGGCTTATACTGTAGATGGTTTGTAAATTGTTTTTTATATATCACTATTATGTCAATTAGACATCTACATCATTAATTTTTAAATTTATTTTTCTTTTTCTTTGGTATTTAAAGAAATTTTTAAACATTTTGCAGGAATACAAAATTTCAGTTAGGAATAGTTCAGGAAATTGTTCAACATGGTGACAACTCTTAATAGTAATGAATCGTGTACTTGAAAATTGCTGAGAGAGTAGGTTTGAAATGTTCTCACCACACAAAAAAATATAAGTATGTGAGGCTGGGTGTGGTGGCCTCAACAGCTGTCATCCCAGCAACTGTGGGAGGCTGAGGTGGGTGGATCACTTGAGGTCAGGAGTTCGAGACCAGCCTGGCCAACATGGCGAAACCCCATCTCTGCTAAAAATACAAAAATTAGCCAAGCGTGTTGGCACACGCCTGTAATTGCAGCTATTTGGGAGGCTGAGGTGGGAGGATCTCTTGAACTTGGGAAGCAGAAGTTGCAGTGAACTGAGATTGCACCACTGCACTCCAGCCTGGGTGATGGAGTGAGACTTTGTCTCAAAAAAAAAAAAAAAATTATCTATCTATATATAAGGTAATACGTATGTGAGCTACCTTTATTTAACCATTCAAAAATGTCTCAAAACATGATGTACATCATAAGGGTATACAGTTGGTCAATTAAAAAATAAACCTTTTATAAAGGTGCTAGTGTCTTGCTAATTCATCTTGATAAATCTGAATTCCTGTAGGTGCTCCTCTCCCCGCCACACCCAGCTTTACTGAGTAGTGGGTGTCCCAAAACTGCACATAATTAATGTGGATGACGTGGTGAGTTAGTTTGGACATAGGTGTGTGCTGGTGACTCCTATCTATCACCACAGTTTAAATAGAATAAGTTTTCTGGTAAAATGATTTTTTTCTTCCTCCTTCATTGAGTAGACTTGCCATTTTACCCATATTCTAATGATTTTCACTGTCTTCGTGTCCTTTGTTTTTGTTTTTGAGGCAGAGTTTTGCTCTGTCTCCAGGCTGGTGTGCAGTGGTGTGATCTTGGCTCACTGCAGTCTCCGCTTCCTGGGTTCAAGTGATTCACCTGCCTCAGACTCCTGAGTAGCTGGGGCTACAGGTGTGCATCACTGCGCCTAGCTAATTTTTGTATTTTTAGTAGAGATGGGGTTTCACCATGTTGGCCAGGATGGTCTCAGTCTCTTGACCTTGCGATTCACCCTCCTCGGCCTCCCAAAGTGCTGGGATTACAGGCACGAGCCACCGCACCTGGGCCTCATGTCCTTTCTAAAAAGGCACTACAAAGAACTTTTTTTGGTGTAAGTCCTATTATGTGAACATTCTGATCTAGCCAAACTGTTGTATCTTGCCTAAATATGCTTTTTTATCTTTTTATCTTTGTATTTATCTGGGGTGCTATCTTCATTCTTTTCTGATATTAAAGCCTTCCCATTTTCTTCAAATTCTTCATCCTATGTGAAGGTTTCCCCTTTTAAGGTAGACCTGAGTGACTGGCGCTGCCTCTGAAAACTAAAGCACTTACCCTCCCACCTGCACTTCTGATCCACACGCATATATAGCTTTGTAATAGCTTAGTTTGCTTGAATCAGTTACAGGCCTTGATAATGTTTTCAACTGTTTCCATATGTGCGCATGTCTGAGCTAACGTGCACGTTCCTGGCGGACCATGGCACCGTCTTTTGTAAGGAGGATGATTAGAGGTAAAGGTATCTGTAAATGTAGCTGGGACTTCTTACTCAAGCCAACTGGGGCAAAGGCAGAAGGAAGCTGTGCCAAGTCTGAGTGATAGCATTCATTCAAACAGTTGTGTCACCATGTTTACACGAAACACTGGTGAGATTAGCAACGTGTTATGTATTCATCATGCAAACTCCAAGGTTCTGTTTTAATGAATGAATGGATCATTAACAAGAGTTTATATTTGATTTTGTCTTATTGTATGTTAGCAAATCCTTCTCTGTATTAAAAAATAGTTCATTCTATTAAATTTGGTAACCTGCAATTTCCTCACACTATTAGCAAACCGATTTTTTTTTCTCCTTTATTGATACATAATATTTTACATATTTGTGGAGTATGTGTGTTCATTACATGCATAGAATGTGTAATCAAATATTTGGGGTACCCATCACTCTTAGTACATTCTTGCACTGCTATAAAGAAATACCTGAGACTGAATAATTTATAAAGAAAAGAGATTTGACTCATGGTTTTGCAGTCTGTACAGGTTGCATGATGCTGGCATCTGCTGGGCTTTGGGGAGACATCTGGCAACTTACAATCATGGTGGAAGGTGAATGGGGAGCAGCACTCCAAATTGTTGGTGGGGGGAGAGAGAGAAGAGGGAGGTGCTACACACTGAAACAACCAGCTCATGATAACTCACTATCACAAGAACAGCAGTAACAGGATGGTGCTAAGCCATCCATAAGAAACCCACCCCCATGATTCACTCACCTGATACGGTTTTGTTGTGTTCCCGCCCAAATCTCATCTTGAATTGTAACTCCCACAGTTACCATGTGTTGTGAGAGGAACCCAGTGGGAAGTAGTTGAATCATGGGGGGAGGTGTTTCCCATGATGTTCTCCTGACAGGGAATAAGTCTCATGAGATCTGATGGTTTTAAAAATGGGAATTTTCCTGCTCGAGCTCTCTCTGTCTTTGCCTGCCACCACCCATGTAAGACATGACTTGCTCCTCCTTGCCTTCCACCATGATTGTCAGGCAACTGTAAGTTCATGAAACCTCTTTTTCTTCCCAGTCTTGGGTATGTCTTTATCAGCAGCATGAAAATGGACTAATGCACCCCTCACCAGGCCTTACCTCCAACATTGGGGATTATATTTCAACCTGAGATTTGGGTGGGGACATGGATCCAAACCATGTCAGTCACCTTGAGTGCTCATTTTCATGTGTTGTGTCATTCCAAGTCCTCTCTTCTAGTTACTTTGAAATATACATATAATATTGTTTCTGAGGATAGTCACCCTAGTCTGCTATCAGACATTAGAACTTCTTCTGTCTGTCTGTTTATACCCATTACTAACCCTCCTTCATCCCCCACCATCCCTCACAATCATCCCAGTCTCTGGTATCTGTTGTTCTGTGTTCCATGCCCATGAGGTCAAGTTTCTGTTAGCTCTCATGGGTGAGAACATGTGATATTTGTCCTTCTGTGCTTAGCTTATTTCACTTAAGATAATGGCCTTAAATTCCATCCGTGTTGCTGCAAATGACATGTTTTCATTCTTTCTTATGGCCAAGCAGGATTCCATTGTGTATAAGTACCACGTTTTCTTTATCCATTCATCTGTGGAAGGGCATGTAGGTGGATTCCACGTCTTTGCTATGAGATTAGTGTTTTGATAAACATGTGAGTATGGGTATCCCTTCCACCTACTGATTTCTTTTCCTTTGGATTAAGGGATTGCTGGACTGTATGATAGCAAACATTTCTTGTATATTTATTTATATGATACTTACAACTCACAGGAAATTCAGAGCCAAGTTTTATATTTAATTTAAAAATAGATTTTGGGATTTTTTTTTTTTCTTTTTGCATGCAGACGTGTATTAGTTTGTTCTTGCAGTGTTACAAAGAAATACCCAAGACTGGGTAATTTATAAAGAAGAGTTTTAATTGGCTCACCATTCTGTAGGCAGTACAGGAAGCATAGTGGCTTCTGCTTCTGGAGAGGCCTCAGGAAACTCACAGTCACCCCAGAAGGTGAAGGGGAAGCAGGCACACTTTATGTGGCAGAAAAGTGGTGGGGGGAGGTGCTACACACTTTTAAACAACCAGATCATTAATGAGCCCCACTCACTATCACGAGAACAGCACCAAGGGGATGGTCTAAGCATTTCATGAAGGACCACCCCTATGATCCAATCACCTTTCACCAGGCCCCAGCTCCAACACTGGGGATACAACTTGACATGAGATTTAATGCGGACACAGAACCAAATCATATCAAGACCTTAGCTCAGTGGATGCCCATTCCAAGTAAGTAGTGTTTGAGAAACGAGAGCTTAATTTTCTAACCCTGGTCCTAGGAAAAACAGCCCCACATGGGAATTCAGAACATTTGGCTTCCAGTAGTGTGTCCTGCCATCATGGGTCTGGGCGGCTTCCCCACTTCTATAGTGAGAAGGTCTGATGATTGCACGCTGTTTTGCAGGTCTATAAATTTCTGTGAAAATAGGTCATAAGGGTCCTTCCAGGAAGCAAGCTCTCAAACAGCCTGGTGCCTCCTGCATTATATAAGCTCAGTGTGAGGCTGACCTCAGGGCTTGTTATCTTCATTTTGGGTTTTGTAACAGTGACCCAGCAGTAAAAACATTAGTGGTCTTAATGAAGTACCTTTATCTTGCTCTCCCGTGTGCTGGAGGAAAAACAAAAGCTGCCGAAGCCAGTGTGCAGCTTAAAGACAATAGTGAGTTCCTGCTGGTAACACGTTATGCACACGCAGCCCAGCTGACTCCCATAGAAGCAGGGCAGAGAGGACGATTATCCAACAAAGTCACACACCCACCAAATGGCTTTCCTACTGCCTTCTGCACAACGGGGGCTGCGGTGGCCTCCTCTCCTCCCAGAGGCGCTTCTGTGGTTGAAATGAAACAGAAGCAATTAATAAATATGAATTACTGGCTCTTCGAGAGCTCCAGGGGTATTGATTCAAGTCCTACAAGAATAAATTGTCATCTTCTTTGACTTATCTGGGATTATATTTCACCACTAATTAAAGTTCACCCAGGGAGTGTTCCCTTGAATATAAAGAGCTCTTGGACTCTTGGTCCTTCAAGAAACAGTTGCTTTGCTGAAAGAGGAGGAGGACCTTTTGCAACTGAAGCTATCCGGTGCTACAGGCCCCATGCACATTGCATTTTGTGAGCAACGTTGTCAAAATGGAACATTGCTGCCTTATTTAGAGTTCCAAACATTATTTGATCTAATAAAATGGACACAGCGTCCTTATAGCAAAGGGAATTTTCTTGGTTCACAATTGCTTGAGGTTGACTTCGTTGTTGATAGAAAGCCAACTGCTGGATTTTTTTTCATTAATGGTATTACAATCATATCTAAATGGAAAATACAAAAAAGTCAGCTATAATTTGTGTTGATCATAGACTGTCTCATTATTTGGAGGATAGATTGCTTCAAAGAGCTGGGCTGAGATAGCATTGCCCTCAGTTTTGTGATATTAGTGATCTCGTCTCGATGAATTTTAATACCATTTGGTTTAAATGCAAATGTTGAAATAAATAATTGCTTTGCTGCAGGCTGAAGTTGAGCAGGCTGAGAATATCTTACTATTAAGCAGATGGATGAGATGAATGTTTTAAAGGAAAACTTGAAGTGTTATCAATTATATTATGCAGAAGAATTAACAGAAAAAAATGCTCATAATAAGTTTCCTCTTCTCCAATCATGCACCAAGGGGCCTTTGTTAGCATGACTTGCAAAGCGTCCTGATCTCTTAAGAGACAGTGTTAACAGTGTTCTCAAACTTCATACAATTTCCGAGGCAAAATGTTTGTGCGTTTGTGTGTATGTTGTGTCTTTCTATCCCACACTGTGCCATCTTCTAGGCAAATTTAATGTCTATTTCTCTACCATGTCTCCTCCCTACACGCCTACTAATCCACTCAGATGAGGCAGTGAGACTCTTGGAGCCTGCCCCACCAAGGTCCTCCCTCTGGAGGGCAGAAATGTACCAAACCACCATGGCACTCTAGCAAGAGCCAGCACTGGGCACGTGTACCTCTTCTCCATCCTGGTGCTTCTGTCTCACGGCTCTTACAATTTTTCCCTTTGTCTTAACTTTAGATAACCTGATGACAATGTGCCTTGGCAGTGATCTTTTTTGATGGATTCCCCAGGTGTTCTTTGTGCTTCTTGTATTTGGATGTCTAGGTCTCTAGCAAGGTTGGGGGAGTTTTCCTCAATTATTGCCCCAAATATGTTTTCCAAACTTTGAGATTTCTCTTCTTCCTCAGGAATGCCAATTAGGTTTGGCCACTTAACATAATCCCAAACTTCTTGGAGGCTTTGTATTTTTTTTTTTCCTTAGATTGGGTTAATTCAAGCTCTGACTTTCTTTCTTCTACTTGTTTGATTCTATTGCTGAGACTTTCCAGAGCATTTTGCATTTCTGTAAGTGTGTCCCTTGTCTCCTGAAGTTTTGATTGGTTTTTAATCGATGACACCTACTTCATTGAATATTTCTCCCTTCACTTCTTGTGTCATCTTTTGGATTTCCTTACATTGGGCTTTGCCTTTCTCTGGTGCCTCCCTGATTAGCTTAACAACTAATCTGAATATTTTTTCAGGTGAATTAGGGATTTCTTCTTGGTTTGGGATAGGCATGTCCGAGCTCAGACTCTCCTTGGGCGGGTCTTGCTGTGGCTGCTGTGGGGGATGGCGTGAGGTGCCCAGGTCAACAGAGTTGTGTTCCTAGGAGGATGATGCCTCTGCTGTGTCGTGAGGGCTGTCAGAGGAGTGAGGGAAAGCCGCAGTCACAGGCCTCATCCAGCTCCCACAGAATCCGAAGGGCAGGTCTCACTCCCACTGTGCGCCCCCCAGCAGCACTGAGTCTGTTTCCAGACAGTGGAAATAGACTGAGAAACAGGACTGAGAACTTGCCTCAGGCTACCCACCTCCCTGCTGTGAAAGCAAGTACAGCTTTCCTTCTTCCCCTGCCCGTGGGGTCTGCACACCAGATTTACACCGTCCTCCAAGTTCTGGCCAGGACACTTCTCGATCAGTTCAAATTGCTACAAAGTTCAGCTGGAGATTTCCTTTTCCCTGTAGCCTTTTTCTAGTGTTCCCGACCACCCTCCTGAAGAACCTCTGTGATGCTGGGCAGAAATGGTTTGCTGGGGACCCAGCGAGCTCACAGAGTCTTTGCCGCTGCTTCTACTACTGCTGGATTTTGCTGGGCTCTCTAAATTGACTCAGCTCCAGGTAAGGTCAGAACCTTCTCCTGTAATCTAGACCTTCAGTTTCCCCCCTGGGGGTGTGCTTCTGGGGGCAGATGATCTCCCTTTCCCACTTCCACAGTTTGGGCAGTCACTGTTTTTGGAGTGTTTCCCAGGTCCTGCAGGAGCAATCCACTTCCTTCAAAGAGTCTGTGGGTTCTCTTGGGTTTCCTGATTTATTCCTGCAGTTGTTCTGTTGTAAAAATTCACAGTGTGAGCCTCCATGTGCTGCTCTGTCTGTCTCAGTCAGAGCTGCAATCTAGTCCTGCCTCCCGTCCGCCCTGCTTCCTCCAGTTTAGGGTTTGGCTGTTGTCAGTAACACTGCTATGAACACTTCTGTACAAGTTTCTTTGGGTGAACACGTTTTCATTTCTCTGGGATAAATGCCCAAGAATATGTGTTTTGGGTTATATGATATGTGCATGTTTAGTTTTATATAAGAAATGGCCCAACGCTTTTCCGGAGTGGCTGTTCGGTTACGTTCCCACCAGCAATGAGGATGCTTCCAGTTTCTCTGCATCCTCATCAGCACTTAGATGGGAACGGGTTCTCTGCTCCCATAGGATGGAAAAGGGCTTTCCTCCCCCATTCCCAGTTTCCAGAGATGGAGACTGGAGAGGAAGGGAGAGAAGGCACACCTGCGATTACACAGTTAAAAGAAACTCAAATAATATTGAAATAAATGTCTTTGTACATAGAATTCTTTGTTGTTTATTTAATTATGGTAGTGGGTAGGTACAAGACTTCCAAGTACTGCTACTTACCCTCTCTACATTCTTTACTTCCATCTGTGGGCTACCCCTGCTTAGGCGCTCCCCTTAATCCTGCCAGGGTGATAGGAGAGTGCCAGGGAAGTTAAGACCACCTCCCCTCCCCAGCACTCCTGCTGCTGCCACTGTTGCTGTGACACTCACTACCACCGCTGCTACTCACTGCAGTCACTGCTGCCACTACTGCCACCCATAGCAACTCTTACCACCACCATTACCACCGTCCTTAGTCCTACCCTTACTGTCACTACTACTGCAGCTGTCACCATCACTGTTACCACGATCACCACAGCTGCCACTGCCACTGCTGCCACTGCTCCCACGGCTGCCGCCATTACCTGTCAACACGACCACTCCTCACACTAGTGTAACTACCATGAGCGTTTGCTGTGAGTCAGACACTCTGCTGAACATTTACAGTATCCAGTCACAGGTGCTCCTCATGGCAACCCTACAGCAAATGATCATTTCCGGGTTAAAGATGAGGAGCCTGAGGTTTCAAGGATTCCTCTTGAGTTCAGCATCAAATCAGCACCGATGTTGGCTCCACTCTGAATCTTAAAGTGACTTTTGTTTTAGATTCAGGGGCACGTGTGCTCGCTTGTTACATGGGTTCTGCATGCATAATGGTGGGGGTTGGACTTCTAGTGCATTCTTCACCCAAATATTGGACATTGTGCCCAGCAGTAACTTTTCAGCCCTCACCCTGCTCACTCTATTTCTGCCCAGAGTCTATTTTCTCCGCTTTTATGTCCATGTGTACCTTTTGTTTAGCTCCCACTTAGAGGTGAGAAACTTGCGATATTTGATTTTCTGTTTCTGTGATGGCTCACTTTTTACAGTAATGGCCTCCAGCTCCATCTGTGTTGCTGCAAAGGACATGATTGCATTTTTTTTTTTATGGCTGTGTAGTGTTTTATGGTGTATATATATTACATTTTCTTTATCCAGTCAACTATTGATGGACACTTAGATTGGCTCCATGACTTTGCTACTGTGACTAGTGCTGCAATAAACACACAGGTGCAGGTATCTTTCTTATATAATGATTTCTTTCCCTTTGGGTAGATGCCCAGTAGTGGGATTGCTGGGTCAAATGGAAGTTCTCTTTTTAGTTCTTTGAGAAATCTCTATACTGTTTCTTGTAGGGGTTGTACTAATTTACATTCTTGCCGGCAGTGTATGAAGGTTCCCTTTTCTCTGCATCCATGCCCACATCGGCTGTTTTGTGACTAATAAAAACCATTCTGATGGATGTGAGATGGTATTTCAGTGTGGTTTTGATGTGCACGTCTCTGACAATCATCCATGTTGACTCTGGTACCCCGTAGCTGACTTGCTGTCTTACCCCTTGGCCAGTTTCCTTCAGTCCTTAGCTTGTAAACTCATTTCTTCCTCCATCCTCCCCCCATCCATCCTCTAGGACTCATAGGACATCTCTCAGGTGCTAGGCTCTGTCAGCTCACAATGAGCCTTAGTCTGGAGAAAGTCTCCTGGGGACGAAGCTGTCAGGACAATGACCGCAGTGACCACAGAGAGAGTTGTAAGTAAAGGCACTTTACTTACAGGCTCCACCCCTCTCTGCTCCTTGGAACTGCCTGTGCTGCTTTGCACACTGGTCTTTTGAAGAAACCGATTTCTCCCAATGACTGAATTTTTCATTACCTTCTGGGATTCCAGTTTTCCTTGTTGCCTTCCTGTCCTTATCTCTCCCATCGGTTTGCTGATTGAAGCATCTCCTAGCTCTGGAGTTCTGGAGCTGCGAGATGGAGATAAACCATATTAACTTTATGTGCCTGGAACATAAAGCATATTAACAAGTGTCATTTTTTATCTGATTTTTTAAAAAGTTGAACAGAAATATTTAACATTTGAATAATTGCAAACATACTTATTACGATTTATAGATTA
The DNA here is from genome assembly GCF_001604975.1 of Cebus imitator. Classification (NCBI taxonomy): domain Eukaryota; kingdom Metazoa; phylum Chordata; class Mammalia; order Primates; family Cebidae; genus Cebus; species Cebus imitator. The sequence goes on along the minus strand of NW_016107335.1, from coordinate 6,081,027 downwards.
TTTAGTTATATACACAAATATAATTTCAGCTAAAAATCCCCCCAAAATAGTTACATTTAAATCATGGGCTGTGTAGAAGCCAATTTAGAAGTCTTCTAGCCCCCTAAGTTCATCATCCTTAAATTATGTTAAAAAAAGTGATCATTTTGATTTCAAGTGAAAGATCAAGAGGTCTTATCACATTTCATCATTCCAAAATGAAAATTTTATCTGTACGGTGCCATTCGCAGGCTAAACGGACACTTAAAGCACCATTGCAAGACTTTAAGTGTGTAAAATGTTTAATTAAAACCTCCAAGGATTTTCTTTTTAAGATTGTGGGGATTTAACCTTGTTCTAACAACTAGAATTGTGAAGAAACTAACAATAATTTTGTTTTTCTCCTTTAGCCTACTTTTAAAATAGCTCTTTCTGTCCTTCCCATCACCATTCACTTCTAAAGGAGAGTAGTGAATGGAATAATTCTTAAGCAAGTGTTTGCTCATTTTGTAGTGAGGTTGGAATCCCATGGTGATATGATTTGCTGTTTGCTGGGTCCCCACCCAAATCTCATCTTGAATTATAGCTCCCCACGTGTCATGGGAGGGACCCCATGGGAGGTAATTGAATCATAAGGGTGAACTTTCTTGTGTTTTCTTGTAATAGCGGATAAGTCTCATGAGATCCTATGGTTTTATAAAGGGTAATTACCCTGCACACGCCCTCTTGCCTGCCACCATGTAAGATGTGCCTTTGGTTCTTCTTCCACCACGATTGTGAGGCCTCCCCAGCCATGTGGAACTGTGAGTTCATTAAACCTCCTTGTCTTTATGGATTACCCAATCTCTGGTATGTCCTTATAGTTGTGTGAGAATGGATGAATACACATGGGGAACAATTTTCCAAAATCCAGTGAAAGATGTCTCATTATTTCCAACTAGGCAGAGGTGCTAACTTTCAGAAACACAAAATACAACCTAAGTCTCTGAAATAAAGTAGTGTGAGTTAGCATGTTTTAAAAGAAAGTGTATGCATTGTCAGAAAGCTTTTTTCAAGGCAAATGATGAGGGCTTTCTGACCAACATAGCTGGTGCTGGAAAGTAGCCTGTTTCCAGGTATGACAGCAGACTGTAGAGGCATTCCCTGTCATTACCTAGGAGGCTCACAACATGCCTGGAATAAAGGCTCTGTAAAACCTGACCAACTTTTGTGGCATTGCACTCTCAGTGTGTTTCTGTATGGGTATGTAAACACGGCAGGCAGTTCTTAGAACAAACCAGATAGAAATAAAATCATGACCAGGTAGATTACAAAGTGAGGTGGTAACCCTGCAAGCACTTATGATGAAAAATTCATCCCCACACTGAAATAAGTTCAAAGTTGAGGTCATCTGTTCTAACAAATAATAGTTTGTAATGAACGAATGAACTCACCTGACTCCTTGTTCTACGCTGACTTTTATGGAATCTCTGGACGTTCCTCTTGGGTTGGGCTCATGACACCGATTCCCGTCGGCCCTTCTCCACCTCCACCCACTTGTGTTGTGTGTTTACACTGATCTGGCCCCATGGCTCCCGCAGTATCCTGGCTACAGTCATCCTTAGAATTTATGCATGAGTCCTAAGACAACCAGTGCCTGGCCTTGCCTGTGTGCCCTGGAAGTTTTGTTCTGTCCCGGTATGCTCGCTGTCTCACCTGGACACTGGGTGTCAGGAGACCCGCGCCCCTACTCTGACCTGGCAGTGAGGGGAAGGAGAAATGCTGTTTATAATCAGATGGAAGAGACGTGGCTCTTGTGTTGCAGTTAGATTTCACAGTAGTAAGACATGTGAAATTATTTTCTTGTAGGGTTTTGGTTTGTTTTCAGTTAGATTGAAAAATAATGGGGCAAGTGGGGATACTTTGAAGTTTTGCTGCCATCTGAAGGGAATTAATTTATCCCTTTGTAATTGAAGATTCGATCCAAAGATGATTTCTAGCTGGAGGCGTTCTTAAGGGCATGTTGAATTCTTGGCAATCAAACATTTTAAGTGTTTTTTCTTTTTTGAATTTCTTTTTTTGTTACTTTCTGGCTGATTGAGGCACAGACAGATGGAATTTTTTTTCTAATGGCCTGGCTGATGCCTGGAAATAATATGTTTTTTCTTTTTCTCCTGAGTAGTAAAAACAAAACCAACATGTCTTCTTTGTGTGGGATAACTGATCAGTTGGAATGAATACCAGAAGTTATTGAGGAGGTGGAGTGGAGCGCAGTTCAGAGTCCAGGCTCTGGAGCCAGCCTGCCTAGGTGTGAGTCTCTGCTGCTTATAAGCTATGTGACCTAGGGCAGATTACTTACTCTCTCTGTTTTCATGTTTTCTCATCTGTAAAATGCGGATAGTAATGAGACATCTCTTGGGTTGATGTGAATATTAAAAATGATATTTGTAACTCAGAACAATGTCCTGGTACATTGTAAGCATACTATAATAATTTTTTAAATTATACTTTAGGTTCTGGGGTACATGTGCAGATCATGCAGGATTGTTGCATAGGTGCATACATGGCAATGTGGTTTGCTGCCTCCCTCCCCCCATCACCTGTATCTGGCATTTCTCCTCATGTTATCCCTCCCCAACCTCCCCATCCCCCAGCTGTGCCTCCCCTGGCCACGCCCCAACAGTGTGTGATGCTCCCCTCCCTGTGTACATGTGTTCTCATTGTTCAACACCCATCTATGAGTGAGAACATGCAGTGTTTGATTTTCTGTTCTTGTATCAGTTTGCTGAGAATGATGGTTTCCAGATTCATCCATGTCCCTATGAAGGACACAAATTCATCTTTTTTATGGCTGCATAGTATTCCATGGTGTATATGTGGAACATTTTCCTTGTCCAGTCTATCATTGATGGGCATTTGGGTTGGTTCCACATCTTAGCTATTTTAAACAGTGCCAAAATGAACATACGTGTGCCTGTGTCTTTGTAATAGAATGATTTATCATCCTTTCCGTATATACCCAGTAATGGGATTGCTGGGTCAAATGGAATGTCTATTTCTAGATCCTTGAGGAATTGCCACACTGTCTTCCACAATGGTTGAACTAATTTACACTCCCACCAACAGTGTAAAGGTGTTCCTATTTCTCCACATCCTCTCCAGCATTTGTTGTCTCCAGGTTTTTTAATGATCGCCATTCTAACTGGTGTTAGATGGTATCTAATGTGGTTTTGATTTGCATTTCTCTGATGACCAGTGATGATGAGCTTTTTTTCATGTATTTGTTGGCTTCATGTATGTCGTCTTTTGAAAAGTGACTGTTCATATCCTTCTCCCACTTTTAGATGGGTTTGTTTTTTTCTTGTAAATCTGTTTTAGTTCTTTGCAGATTCTGGATATTAGCCCTTTGTCAGATGGGCGATTGCAAAAATTTTTTCCCATTCTGTTAGTTGCCAGTTCACTCTAATGATTGTTTCTTTTACTGTACAGAAGCTCTGGAGTTTAATTAGGGCCCATTTGTCAATTTTGGCTTTTGTTGCCAATGCTTTTGGTTTTTTAGTCATGAAGTCCTTGCCTATGCCTATGACCTGAATGGTTTTGCCTAGGTTTTCTTCTAGGGTTTTTATGGTGTTAGATCTTACATTTAAGTTTTTAATCCATCTGGATTTAATTTTAGTGTAAGGTGTCAGGAAGGGGTCCAGTTTCTGCTTTCTGCACATGGCTAGCCAGTTTTCCCAATACCATTTATTAAACAGGGAATCCTTTCCCCATTGCTTATTATTGTCCTTTTTGTCAAAGATCAGATGGTTGTAGATGTGTGGCATTGCCTCCAAGGCCTCTGTTCTGTTCCATTGGTCTATATCTCTGTTTTGGTACCAGTACCATGCTGTTTTGATTACTATAGCCTTGTAGTATAGTTTGAAGGTTAGGTAGTGTGATGCCTCCAGCTTTTTCTTTTTGCTTAGGATTGTCTTAGCTCTGCTGGCTCTCTTTTGGTTCCACATCTTTTGGTTCCACATGAAGTTTGAGGTGGTGTTTTCCAGTTCTGTGAAGAAGGTCAGTGGTAGCTTGATGGGGATAGCATTGAATCTGTAAATTACTTTGGGCAGTATGGCCATTTTCATGGTATTTATTCCTCCTAACCATGAGCATGGAATGCTTCTCCATCTGTTTGTGTCCTCTCTTATTTCCTTGAGCAGTGGTTTGTAGTTCTCTTTGAAGAGGTCCTTTACATCCTTTGTTAGTTGTATTCCTAGGTATTTTATTCTCTTTGTAGCAATTGTGAATGGGAGTTCGCTTATGATTTGGCTCTTTGTTATTGGTGTATAGGAATGCTTGTGATTTCTGCACATTGATTTTGTATCCTGAGACTTCACTGAAGTTGCTTATCAGTTTCAGGAGATTTTGGGCTGAGATGATAGGGTCTTCTAAATATACTTCTAAATATACAATCATGTCATCTACAAACAGAGACAATTTGACTTCCTCCTTTCCTAATTGTATACCCTTTATTTTTATTGCTTGCCTAATTGCTCTGGGTAGAACTTCCAATACCATATTGAATAGGAGTGGTGTGAGAGGGCATCCTTGCCTGGTGCCAGATTTCAAAGGGAATGCTTCTAGTTTTTGCCCATTCAGTATGATATTGGCTGTGGGTTTGTCGTAAATAGCTTTTATTATTTTGAGATATGTTTCTTCGATACCTAGTTTATTGAGAGCTTTTAGCATAAAGGGCTGTTGAATTTGTCAAAGGCCTTCTCTGCATCTATTGAGATAATCATGTGGCTTTTGTCTTTGGTTCTGTTTATGTGGTGGATTACGTTTATAGACCTGAGTATGTTGAACCAGCCTTGCATCCCTGGGATTAAACCTACTTGGTTGTGATGGATAAGCTTTTTGATGTGCTGTTGCAATCGGTTTGCTAGTATTTTATTGAAGATTTTTGCATCTATGTTCATCATGGATATTGGCCTGAAGTTTTCTTTTTTTGTTCAGTGTCTGTCGGGCTTTGGTATCAGGATGATATTGGTCTCATAAAAAGATCTGGGGAGGATTACCTCTTTTTGTGTTGTTTGGAATAGTTTCAGAAGCAGTGGTACTAGCTTCTCTTTGTATGTCTGGTAGAATTTGGCTGTGAACCCATCTGGACCTGGGCTTTTTTTGGTTGGTAGGCTATTAATTGCTGCTTCAGCTTCAGCCTTTGTTATTGGTCTGTTCAAGGTTGTAACTTCTTCCTAAGTTAGGCTTGGGAGGGTGCAAGTGTCTAGGAATTTATCCATTTCTTCCAGGTTTACTGGTTTATGGCATAAAGTTGTTAGTAGTAATCTCTGATGGTAGTTTGTATTTCTGTGGAATCTGTGGTGATATCCCCTTTATCATTTTTTATTGCATCTATTTGATTATTCTCCCTCTTCTTTTTTATTAATCTAGCTAGTGGTCTATTTTGTTGATCTTTTCAAAAAACCAGCTCCTGGATTTATTGATTTTTTTGAAGGGTTTTTTTTTGTTTGTCTCTATCTCCTTCAGTTCTGCTCTGATTGTAGCTATTTCTTGTCTTCTGCTAGCTTTTGAGTTTTTTTGATCTTGCTCCTCCACCTCCTTCAATTATGACAATAGGGTGTCAATTTTAGGTCTTTCTTTGCTTCTCATGTGGGAATTTATTGCTATAAATTTCTCTCTAGATGCTGCTTTAAATGTGTCCCAGAGATTCTGGTATGTTGTGTCTTTGTTCTCGTTGGTTTCAGAGAACATCTTGATTTCTGTCTTCATTTCATATTTATCCAGTCAACATTCAAGAGCCAGTTGTTCAGTTTCCATGAAGTTGTCTGGTTCTGAGTTAGTTTCTTAATGCTGAGTTCTAATTTGATTGCCTGTGGTCTGAAAGACTGTTTGTTAGGATTTCTGTTCTTTTGCATTTGCTGAGGAGTGATTTAATTCCAGTTATGTGGTAAATTTTGGAGTAGGTGCAATGTGGTGCTCAGAAGAATGTATATTCTGTGGATTTTGGGTGGAGAGTTCTCTAGATGTCTATTAGGTCCACTTGGTCCAGATCTGAGTTCAAGTCCTGGATATCCTTGTTAATTTTCTGTCTTGTTGATCTGTCTAATATTGACAGTGGACTGTTAAAGTCTCCCACTATTATTGTGTGGGAGTCTAAGTCTCTGTGTACGTCATTTAGAACTTGCTTTACATATTTGGGTGTTCCTGTATTAGGTTCATATATATTTAGGATTGTTAGCTCTTCCTGTTGCATTGATCTTCTTACCATTACGTAATGTCCTTCTTTGTCTCTTTTGATCTTTGTTGGTTTAAAGTCTGTTTCATCAGAGACTAAGTTTGTAACTCCTGCTTTTTTTGATCTCCATTTGCTTGATAAATCTTCCTCCATCCCTTTATTTTTAGCCTGTGTGTGTCCTTGCCTGTGAGATGGGTTTCCTGAATGCAGCACACCAATGGGTCTTCACTTTTTATCCAATTTGCCAGTCCGTGTCTTTTGATTGGGGCGTTTAGCCCATTTACATTTAAGATTAATATTGTTATGTGTGAATTTGATTCTGCCATTTTGAAGCTAGCTGGATGACTTGCTCATCAGTTGATGCATTTTCTTCATTGTGTCGATGGTCTTTACCATTTGGTGTGTTTTTGGAGTGGCTGGTACTGGTTGTTCCTTTCCTTGTTTAGTGCTTTCAGGACCTCTTGTAAGGCAGGCCTGGTGGTGATGAAATCTCTCAGCAATTGCTTGTCCATAAAGGATTTTATTTCTCTTTAATTTATGAAGGTTAGTTTGGCTGAATATGAAATTCTAGGTTGAAAGTTCTTTTCTTTAATGATGTTGAATATTGGCCTCCACTCTCTTCTGGCTTGTAGGGTTTCTGCTGAGAGATCTGCTGTGAGTCTGATGGGCTTCCCTTTGTGGGTAACCCGACCTTTCTCTCTGGCTGCGCTTAGCATTTTTTTCCTTCATTTCAACCCTGGTAAATCTGATGATTATGTGCCTTGGGGTTGCTCTTCTTGAGGAATATCTTTGTGGTGTTCTCTGTATTTCCTGAACTTGAATATTGGCCTGCCTTGCTAGGTTGGGGAAGTTCTCCTGGATAATATCCTGGAGAGTTGTGATCCCTTGGAGGAAGAGAGTTGTTCTGGTTTTTGGTGTTTTCATCTTTTTGCACTGGTTTTTTCCCATCTTTGTGACTTTATCTACCTGTGGTATTTGTTGTTGGTGACTTTTGAATGGGGTCTCTGAGAGGACATCCTTTTCATTGATGTTGAAGCTATTTCTTTCTGTTTCTTAGTTTTCCCTCTAACAGTCAGTCCCCTCTGCTGTAGGACTGCTGGAGGTCCGCTCCAGACCCTGCTTGCCTGGGGATCACCTGCAGCAGCTGCAGAACAGTAAGGGTTGCTGCTGGTTTCTTCTGTCATCTTCATCCCAGAAGGGTACCTGCCAGATGTTGGCCTGAGCTCTCCTTTATGAGGTATCTCTTTGGGTATACTGGGGTCAGGGAGCTGCTTGAGGAGACATTATGTCCCTTATAGGAGCTTAAGTGCTGTGTTGGGAGCTCCGTTGTTCCGTGCAGAGCTGCTGGGCGGGTACATTTAAGTCTGCTGCAGCGGAACTCATAACCGCCTCTTTCCCCAGGTGCTTTGTTTTAGGATGGTCAGGCTTTATTTATACGTTCCTGATGGGTTCTGCCTTTTTTCATAGGTGCCCTGCTCTGCATGGAGATACTCTAGTCACAGTCTGCTAGCAGAGGTGTTGCTGAGCTGCCATGGGCTCTGCCCAGCTGCTGTGTGAACTTCCTTGAGGCAGTTAGAACTGCCTTGGTATTGGCGGACACCCTTCCCCCCACTGAACAGAACTATCCTGGGTCTGGCTGCACTTGCTGCAAAACTCTGAATCCAGAGCATTTCAGATGACTTGTTTTGTGGGGGTGGTACCTGCTGAGCCAGATCACCTTGCTCTCTGTCTCAGTCCCATCTCTTTCAGTTGAATGGGCAGCTCTGTCTCCCAGGCGTTCCAGGTGCCAGTTGAAACTGCCACCCAGATTTGTGTGAGTTTCTGTGCACCAACCTGCAGCAGTGGCTGAAGCAGCCGTGCTGGAAGCTCGTGGAGCTTTTCGGCCCGGCAATCTCCTGAACTGGGGGCAATGGAAACTTGTTGGGAAATGCGGTGAACACTCACCCTCTGTGTTGTTCTTTCTGGGAACTGCACTCTGGAGCTGTTCCTTTTGGGCCACCTTGGATTCTCCGATGGTAATCTTAAGCATATTTTTTCCTTTCTGGGAAGTAGTATAAGCATTCCTAAAAGTTGCCATGTTATGCAAAATTGTACAGTAAAAGCTACAGGGCTTCTATGAAAAAATGAGTTAGGAATAACACTCAAAAATAGTGACATGTTAAAATACAGCACTTAATAAAACCAGTAGCTTAATTGTCTACATGTTAAATGGTTTAGATATACATACATACTATGATCAATATGACACTTTTAAAAAGCTCAAATGTTGGGCTGGGCATAGTGGCTCATGCCTGTAATCCCAGCACTTTGGAGGCCAAGGCAGGCAGATCACTTGAGCCCAAGAGTTCAAGATCAGCCTGGCCAACATGGCAAAAACCCATCTCTACAAAAAATACAAAAATTAACTGGGTGTGGTGGTGGACGCCTGTAATCCCAGCGACTTGGGAGGCTGAGGCAGGAGCATTGCTTGAGCCTGAGAGGTTGAAGATGCCATGAGCCGAGATTGCAGCACTGCACTCCAGCCTCGGTAACAGAATGAGACCCTGTCTCGAAAAAGTGAAATTTGAATTTTGTTTTTGCACACACGTGTCAGAAAGATTTCAGTTTGTAAATGATTGCGAAGTGGTGGAAGGAGGGTCAGCTGACGTGGAAGGATAGTTGTGACACCCAATGTGGATGGATGGAGCCCCTGACCTGAGGTGAGCTGAGGAAGCCGGGAGATTCTTGAGGGGTATGTGTGTGCGCACACGTGCATGTCCTGGGTGTTTGTCTGGTGCGTACTTAAGCTGGGAGCAGATTTCTGCATACATTTTGTGTTTCTGGTGGACAAAATCACTAAATGTACACGTAACTCACAACGTGTGTTGTGAAAACTTTGAGGATAAAAGGAAAGATGAACAGATGCGCAGTTACAGTAGGAGGGGCTGCACCGCAATGTACCTTCTTCTACGTCAGGCTTTGCACCCTTTGGGGCAATTTATGTATAAGATTATAGTTGCTGGTATCCTTTTCGTTTTCTTCCTCAAAACACTTCGAGGTACTAAAGTCCCCAAAACGTGCTTTGAGACAAGTGACTTAGAGTCTTTTTAAGCAAACTGGGCTTAGGTAACTTTACAGCAGTGGCAGTTGGCTGCAGTCAGTGAAGCCATCAGCACTCTCATTTAAGTGCTATTGATTAGGCACCAACTGCATCCATTGCACTGGGAGCATTGGACAGTGAGAAGCAGGAAGATGTAGTTTTTGTCAATGGGATAATTTAAAAAACGTGGGGGAGCAGCAGTGTTGAAAATGCTTCTTTTAAAAGTAAAATTTATTTTTTACCAATAAAATAATCATTGTTTTTACGATCACATTGGGGATTATGTAAAAGGCAATCATTATTTTGGGGGCAAGTTACTTACAGCATTTGAACCTGGTTTCTTACAGTGGTGTACTACCGATGTCCGGTCTGTATCAATCTCACCACTTCCTCCCTCGTGGAGATGTCAGTGAAGATGGCATTACCACCCTAAGCAACCTTCCTTCTAAAATGATGTCTCATGTTTCATCACTGCTTCAAACTGAGGTCAGTAGGGGCCAGTGCTGTCATCCCTGTCTTCCAGGTCCAGAAGCAAAAACCCATTGAGGGTGAGCAGAAAGACATGGGTTTGAATCGATGTTTCCTGACATCCAGTGGAGGAAATATTCGGACTAAGCTGACAAGGTCTGGGAATTCTTGATTCCGCTGGAGTCTGGAGCAACCCATGCAGTCAGATGGCCAGGAGTCACAGCCTAGACGTGCTCCTTTTCTTCTCTCTCTTCTCTTTTGCTCCATGGGTTTAGGTAAATTAATGAACCACAAGGACTGCTGAGAAAAAGTTATGTATTTCCAGGGTTAAATTTTAACAATAGAGGATAAAGTTTGGGACTAAACTTAAGCTGCTCATTATCTTCAAAATGATCCCTGACAGCACCCTCAAAGACAAGCATGGGGCTGTGCCGAGCTGTGCCAAGGCTGGGAGGGGGCACTGATGATCTCAGAAGCAGCTGACCACAGTGGTTTGAATGCTAGGCCATGTTGCTAAATATTGCCAAAGCCAGAATGGACAGCATCCCGGCAGTATGTGCTGTGTTCTCAGGGGCCTATGAATTTTATAAAGCAAATGTGTTTGTGGTTTCATTTTAATTATAATCTTGAAAGACGTGAGCATGTTCTTGGTCCCTGGGTTACACCGTATAACTACGTACTGCTGTGCAACTCTGGTACCTAAATTTGCCTAAATTTGAGTGTAGGCTAATATTGAGCCCAAGTCATGTGCTAAATTGACAAGATTTAACTTCAAAATATTTATGTTGAAGTAAAACATACATACAGTGAAATGCACAAATCTTAAATGAGAAGGGGTGTGTGTGTGTGTGTGTGTGTGTGTGTGTGTGTGTATAACAACTCTTAGAACTCTGCTAAGAAGTAGGCTTAGTTTTTATCATCCCTTCCTGCTCAGGGTTCATGTGGTTGAACCAAGAGACTTGGGGACCCTTTTGTCAATCAGCTTGACCTCAACATTGTCCCATTTCTCATTGCAGTCTTTGCCCTCTAGTTAAAATCAATCTCTAATCTGTGGGTAAATACAGGAAACTTGTTTGGGGCCCCTTAATGTTGGGAGACCAACAGGGGCTCCCTTTGGTTCACCCAATCTTCCGTATCGTTGTATTATTGTTAATTCCATTAGCTAATCTTCCATAATTGTTGTATTAATTAATCTTCCATATTGTTGCATTAATAATTGCTAATTCCATTAACAATAATATGGAAGGTTGTTGGTTTAACCTCATCAGTTTCTATTTTATTCATTTCATTTCTTAATAACCTTCTATGTACTTCCGCCCTCTTGGGGTAGGCTCCATGACTCTTCCCTCTCTTGTTAATCTAATATTTTTATTTGCATCCATAACATAGGCTTCTCCGATTGTTAGACTCTGCAGGAATCACATGGGGTGTCGATATAGAAGGGGCCCCTTAACCATAGCACTTACCATGACCTGGGTAACAGGCATATTCCCTGGGTGAATGTCCCTGTCATCATAAAGCAAATCCCCCATGCCTTGCATACAAAACATATCAACTGCATCATCTAGGGTGCTCCACTTGGCGTTTATAGTGGGAATTGTGTTACAGTAGGAGTCAGGCAGATATGAGCAGGGCAGGAGAGGCCCCTTCCCCACCAGGTATGTCAGGCCACCATTAGGTGATGTCAGGCAGTTGCTAAGCTGGCTGCTAAAATAATAATTGGTGGCAGCTGGTGCCAGAGAAAGGCAGTCTCCTAATAGAAAAATCCTGAAGCTGCTGCTAACGGCTTCCCGGTAAGATCTCCAGAGCAGGTGAGTGGGCTCAAGCACGTGTACTAAGGGGCAAAGTGGCGGGGTTTGAAAGTAGATGACTTTTCTCTAGAAATGCTCGGCTGGTAAGGGAAGAAGGCCTCAAATGAGCATGTGCACAGCTTCAGTGAACACACTGTGCTTGTGGCTCCTCCCAAGTGCTGGCAGGCCACTGTGCACGTGGACAGCCTGCCCCAGGGAAAAATCAAGGGAGAAGTAATGCAATCCTGGAAGCATGCCAACATATAAAACCTCAAGTCAAAGGTCAAACACAGCACTTGACTCTCTTCTAAGTGTTCTCTACTTCCTTTCATTCCTGCTCTAAAACTTTTTGATAAATATTCACTCCTCCACTAAAACTTGCCTTGGTTTCTCACTCTGACTTATGCCCCTCAACCAATATTTCTTCTGAGGAGGCAAGAATCACGTTGCTAAAGACCCATATGGGTTCACCACTGCTAACAATAGTTTAACTTGAAAGCAGGGATGACTAGTCCCCCACCCAAACTAATCCCCTCTTGGCTTAGGCACTGAAAGTCACCTTCATGAGACTAATACAAGGCTACAAGAATAGAATTATGGAAGGGGCCTGAGCTCTGATAAATGTAGGTATTGTTTCAAGAATCCCTTACTGCTCGGGAGTCATATGGCCAGATGTCACAAGATTTGTGACTTTTCCAATTGCTCCACTGGATAACATCACTTACTATAGACCCTAAGATTGCTTTTTGAGATATTTTTCAGATGGACCCCATCCAGATTCATGATTCATGACTCAGCTTGTCCTGTGGCCCCACCCAAAGATGGACTCAGCCCACGAGAACTGTTTTTCACACCCCTGTGATTTCACGTCCAGTCAATCAGCAACATCCATTCCCTAGCCCCTTGCCCACCAATTGTCCATAAGAATCCTAACTTCCGGGCTTTCAGCGAAACTGATGTGAGTGGTAACTCCAGTTCTCTTGCGTGGGTCGGCCTTCTGTCAGTTAAACTTTCTCTACTGCAATGCCGTGGTCTCAGTAGATTGATTTTATCTGTGCAGCACACAGGAAAAACCCATGAGATGATTATACAATTTTCCCCTTTTTGGGTAGTTTTGAGCCAGTGATTTGAGCTCAGACAGCTCCACAGCTGAGCTTGGTCCAGCCTCAAGGCCTAATGTAGCATTGTTTTACTTTTGTTTTAGCTATTAAACATAACAATAACCAAGGGATTGAATACTTGCTTTTTGCTTATTAATTTTCATCTCCTTATACATCCAGTGAACCAACACCCCAGGAGTTTGATTTATCTCTGAATTCCACTGGTAACTTTTACTTTAGTAATTGAGTGCACCATAGCTACAGCTGCATACGATGGGTGACCGTGTGGACACCCAGGAAGCAAGTGTCTCATTTCCCATTCTTTTCTCCTTTCCCTTTCTATCTCTTTAGTTTTATCTGTATCATTCTTTCTTTCATTTTGAAGCAATCTTTCTGTAGTCTTTAAAATAGGCAAAATTACTTTTTCTTTAGCAAAAATCACATCTTTTTTTTGTAAGCGTGTTTATCAAAAACACATCTTTCTTTACACACTTAGCATATAGAATTATTTCTTTTCTATCTAGTAGTTTTAATTACATATATTATGATTTTAACTCTTGATTACTCTAATTTCTAGTGAAAAACCACCCAGTTTACTTAACATGAGTTTAAGACTTCAGATTAATCAAGAGAATTTTGAAACTAGTTTATTTACCAAAGATTACTGAAGTCACGTGAACTAAAAGACACTTGAGCTAGCTTCTAATTTTTAAAATAAAAATTTGTTTTAAGCGCTTGATTTTTCTTTAAGCCAATTGATTAGAGTGCTTTCATATATTTTGGTAGTGAAGTATCACATGTTCATTGTTAAATTGCGTGCTGTGAGCACAACTGTAGAGGGATGGTGTTAAACCATGAAAAACTGCCTTCCTGATCCAATCACCTCCCACCAGGCCCCGCCTCCAATACTAGGGATTGTAATTCAACATGAGATTTGGGTGGGGACACAGATTCAAACCATGCCACTCATGCATCTGCAGTTTGTGCAGGACTCGGTGGGGATAGCTTGTGTTTGCTCCATTTACCATCAGTGAGGGCAGGTTGAAGACCAGAGCTGGAATCTTTGGAAGCCTCACTCACTCTGGTAGTTGCTGCTGGGTGTTGTCCGACCCCTTAGCTGGGACTCTCGGATGGAACACACTCTATGTGGACTTGGATTTAGAACAACGCAGTGACTGGGCTCCAGGGGCACAGACAACTTGTGCTTGTGTGAGCACATTGCCTTAATGACCCTGCTCTGGAGGTCACCCGGCATAATTTCTCCTGGATTCTATTCATTGAGGCACTTAAAGTCCCTTGCATCTTCAAGGTAAATAGACTTCCTATCTTGATGGGGAGGGGTAAGATCCTAGAAGAGCCTGGGGGACATTTTTATTCTGTGGACACTTTTGGGCAATGCATTCTGCCACCTATGTGTTTGTGGTGCAGTGATTCCCTGAGCCTGCTCACAGCCCTGCACCCTGCCCCTCCGGGCCCTTGCTGCCTGCCTGCCTTCGTGCATGGCTGACCAGGGCTCAGACTCACAGGATGAATGGGGTGCAAGTTGTACTTTTTCATAGTCTCGTGTCCAAACAAAGTGATCAAAGGTGACAGCATCAGCTTGGCAGCCACTGGTGAGGAATGCCAAAGCCAAGAAAAATGTCCGTAAAATCTGGACCTTCCAGATTTTCCTTTCTTGTCAGCAAAAACAGTTAGATTTAGGGACTTGTAGTTAGCAGTGAGATTTAAGATGTTTGGTCACACAAATAAAACACTGCAGGTTGTTCTGGGTTAACCAGAACAAATTTATGATGGAGAAATTATCGTCTTTTTATTTTTAAAAGATTCTAAGACTGGTTAAATTCCTCTACCTGTAGGGCAATTTTTTCTTTTGAAAATTTGAATTTCTCATCAAGGTGAAAGGTAGTGCTGGTGACCTTGTTTATGATGGAGAAAGCAATATATTTGCAAGGCAAAGTTCTTCCCAGCAAGTTAGCTTGTCCCTGACTTTTGTTGCAAAGCTGCTTTGATTTATCCATAAGTCTAACTTTCCCGACAGAAGGGATGATTAAACTGGCTGGCAATTGAAATGTGATACAAGGTAGTCCTGATTGGGTGAAGCCACATGACTAGGCTTCTCCAGGAGGGCCTGGAGACCCTGGGCCAGATGTTTTGAGAAAAATTTATAGCATGAATGGAAAAACGAAGAAGATAGATGAAAATGGGAAAAAGAAATCCCCATTCTGAAATCACTGAAAGCCAGAGAGTTTAAAGGAAACTCTGAGATAAAAATGAATGGCTCAATGATTCTTTCTTTCTTAATAAATAAAGATGGGGTTTTGCTATGTCATCCAGGCTGGTCCCAAACTCCTGGGCTCAACTGATCCTCCTGCCTCAGGCTCCCCAAATGTTGGAATTACAGGTTTGAGCCACCACCCATGGCCTCCCCAATGCTTTTTAAAGTACATTTGCAAAATATGTCATAAAGCAAGTGTATATTTGTATAAAATATACAAAAGCAAGTGTATATTTGTATAAAAAACGTCAAAGACTAGCCATGGAAACTCGTAAGGTGGTGGTTCTAGAAGGATCGGTAGGTAAGTGAATTCATTCATCTGGCAAACTTGGTTGAGCACTCATAACATTGACCAGGCACTGTACGAGGTCCTGCAGATGGAGTTGGAAAGGCAGCCTTTTCCCCTTATATGTTCATAGTCTTGTAGGGCAGTTTGGTTGGCTGAAGAATGGTCCCCAAAAGTATTCATGTCCTAATCCCTGGACTTGTCAGTGATAACTTCTATAGCAAAAAAGCATTTGCGGATGTAATGAAGCGATGGGTCTTGAGTTGGAGAGAGTAGCCTGGATAATCTGGGTGGGCCCTAACTGCAATCACAAATGTCCTTTCAAGAGGGAAGCAGAGAGAGACTTGGCTACAGAGGAAGGCCATATGATGCTTGAAGCAAGATGCTGCACTGCTGGGCTTTGAAGATGAAGGAAGAGGCCATGAGTCAAAGGGCACAAGGGACACGGCTCCAGAACTCGGAAACAAGAGCCTGACCCTGCTGGCACCTTGGTTTTTTAGCCTAGTGAAACCCAGTTTAGACTTGTGACCTCCAGACATATAAGATAATAAGTTTGTATTGTTGTAAGCCATTGACTTTGTGGTAATTTGTTGGAGCAGCCATGGGAAGCTGATACAGGGGTTTAGACTTAGTAGAGATCTGTATCTGCTAAGATGTAATTTTAAGCAAAGTCCAACTGCCTTTCTGAAAATTTTTATCACTGAACTTATGATAAATAAAAAAATTTTTTACTGTTTATTTCTTTGGCTTTAGGATCTGTTCAGTAGTCAACAATCAAATACCCATGGGTGTAGAATTTTGGCCTCTTTGTCAATGCTCTTGCTAGATTTTAATAACGGCATGGAGAAGGAGAGGAGAGTTTAAAGAGACTCATTTAAGATACCGCTTTATTTTGAGACATGAATGAGGTCATAAGATTGTTTTAAAAAAGTAGATAGACTGAAACGTAGGCATCCAAACAAATTTTTTTCCTGACACATGTCCATGTGGGATGTTGTGTGATGACTTTAATGGTATTGGCATTGCTTAGAAATAAGTTAGATATTTTTTCTTTTAGAGCCTTTGAATATTCTCTATGGTATCAACTCTACCGTGTAATGGAGAATCTGATTTCCTGTATAAACATGAATTTTCTCCCAAATCCATTGATTATGTGGAGTATGATACTAATACTGTTTGGATTAAAGACAAACTACTTCACACATACAAACAAATCCCTACACCAAATTTGGTGACTGGAATAAAAACAGTTTCATTTCCATGTGTCTCTGTTTGCGTGTGTGATGTTTCATTGAAATCAGGACATTTTATGCTGTAAGAAGCTTTTTATTTTTTGTCTCACTAAAAGTAATGTGCCAATTAAACAATAACACTTCTTTACTAGAATTTTATTTTATATTTATTGGAATACATATTTTAGCTTTAGACAAATTAAAAAAATTATCACTCTGTGCATGTCTGAAAAATAAGCAAAATTGGTTGGGATAGTCCTGAAATGTCTTCTCATTTAGTAGTTGATGCTTCAGAATCATTTTTTGACTTAGTGTCACTAATATCCAGGGCTGCCAACACAGTAATGTCTTCTGTGCCCTGAAGAGCATCCGGAAAGATGCATTCTAGACTGGGCTTAGTGGCTCATGCCTGTAATCCCAGCACTTTGGGAGGCTGAGGCAGGAAGATCATTTGAGGTCAGGGGTTCAAGACCAGTCTGGTTAACGTGGTGAAACCCCGTCTCTACTAAAAATACAAAAATTACCTGCACATAGTGGCAGGCACCTGTAATCCCAGCTAATCAGGAGGCTGAGGTGAGAAAATTGCTTGAACCCAGGAGGTAAATATTGCAATGAGCTGAAATCGTGCCACTGCACTCCAGCCTGGGTGCCAGAGTGAGACTCCATCTCAAAAAAAAGAAAAAAAAAAAAAACAAAAATCATTTTAGAAGGATTGCTCCCCTTGATTCTCTTAGACTTTCTCCAAGTCTCCCTCACCCATAGTGCATGTTTGAGGTTGGTTGCTCCTCTTCTGATGATGAATATTTGCCTTGCTAATAACACATTTGTTCTGGCTGCTCTGCTTCCATGCCTTTCTGAATACCCAATAACATTCTGTTTAATGTGGAACCATGTCACTTTTTCTTAAGGTAGTAATTTTTTAGTCACTAGACTATTTTTCAGAGGATTTTTTTTTCTTTTTGTGGCATATGCAGGATATTTAGACAAATTTTCAGAGGATTTTTAGGTTTACAGAAAAATTGAGCAAGAAGTACACAGAGTTCCCATGTTCCCCTATCCTCCCACCTGTCATCTTTTTGAAGACATTTTGTAATCACCTAATGGCTTCCTCTTGCCTGCTGCACAGACAAATCAATTCACTGAGACTATGATATTGCAGTAAAGAAAGAGTTTAATTGATGTGTGCCTCGCCCATGTGGGAGAACTGGAGTTATCACTCAGATTAGTCCCTCTGAAGGCTGGGATGTGGTTTCTCAAGGATATTTTGGTAAGCAGGGGACTAGTGAATGAGGACTGTTGATTGGTTGGGGAGGAAATCATAGGGGTGTGGAAAACAGTCCTCGGGTGGTGAGTCTGCCTCTGGGTGGGGCTACAGGACTGGTTGTCAGAAGTACCAGGTCTAGGTGGAGTCAGCTGGTCTTCAGGAGTGCACAAGTCTGAAAAGAAATCTCAAAGGCCAATCTTAGGTTCTATAATAGTGATGTTATCTATAGGAGTAATTGGAGAAGTTACGAATTGTGTGACAAATTGTGTTACAAATCTTGTGACCTTGGAACAGTGGCTGGTTATCATTTAACTACACATACCTCTTAGCAGAATTCAAGTCCCTCTTAAAATCCTAACCTTGTGGTCTTTCATTAGTTTTAGAAAGGTGAATTAGTTTTGGGGAGGGCTGTTACTATCCTTGCCTTAAGATTTAAACTATAAATTTCTCCCAAAATTAGCTTGGCCTATGTTCAGGAATGTCCAAGAACAGCTTGGAGGTCAGAAGCAAGATGGAGTCAACTATGTCAGATTTCTCTTACTGTCATAATTTTGCAAAGGTGTTTTCATTTTATTAGGACTTAACACGTGGTACAGACATGGCACACTATCAACAGAATTGAATACAGGGTGAAGTCGGGTTTACACATCCACAAACCCCAATGACAACCATGGTGTGACCATCTGTCTTAGTCCCTTTGTGCTGCTATAACAGAAAGTCTTAGTCTGGATAATTTATATAGAAGAGAAATTTATTTCTCACAGTTCTGCAGCCTGGGAAGTCCATGATCAAGGCACCAGCAGACTTGGCATCTGTCGCTTCATGAAGCTCACTCTCCGCTTCATAGATGGAGCCTCTTGCTGTCTGCTTACCTGGAGGAAGGGCAGGACAGAGGCAGATGCTGTGTGTTCACATGGAGAAGAGATGGATGGGCCAGGCAGCTCCCTGAAGCCCCTTTTTAAAGAGCATTCATCTTGTTCGTGAGAGTGGAGTCCTCATGGCCTAATCACATTTTTTTTTTTTCCCCAAGATGGAGTTTCATTCTTGTTACCCAGGCTGGAGTGAAATGGCGTGTTCTCAGCTTACCGCAACCTCCACTTCCAGGGTTCAAGCAATTCTCCTGCCTCAGCCTCCCAAGTAGCTGGGACTACAGGTGTGTGCCACCATGCCCAGTTAATTTTTGTATTTTTAGTAGAGACGGGGTTTCACCATATTGACCAGGATGGGCTCTGTCTCTTGACCTTGTGATCCACCTGCCTCAGCCTCCCAAAGTGCTGATATTATAGGCGTGAGCCACCGCGCCCGGCCCTTGATCACCTTTCAAAGGCCTACTGCTTAATGCAATCACTTCTGGGATTAATTTCCAATATATGACTTTTGGAAGAACATGTACATTCAAACCATTGCACCATCCCTCAGCTGACAGTGATTGCAAGACTATAAGACATCCTGATTTTAGAGATGTTAAGATATGAAAAAAAAATGCCTTTTGGAAACCCTAAAATTTATCACCTTTGTGTAAGGTTGTGCAGTTGTAAATCCATGTATAATATTTCTATGAACTGTCTGCTACAACTAATAACACGCTATTTCCATGTCATGAATAAATTGCAGCTTAGAAAGGGTAAGGGATTTGCTCAAGGTCAGTTGCATTCAGGGACATTGATAGCCTTGGCCCAGAGTCAGTAGGGCAGTCAGCCTATTTTTTTTCTTTTTGTGGCAATAAGAAGCAATACAGCATCCTCTTTATAGTTTTTTTCTTTAGAACCAGATAGTCTTGACATAATAGTTATCTGAGAAACAAAACATGTGCATACATATGTACTATAGGAAGACAGATACTCTCGTTTGCTTTCAGTGTTGATTCCTGCATGGTTGGTAACTATCAAGAAAGCATTTATGCATGCTCAGTGGAACAGAAGAGAATCTACATACTCTGTTTCACATTTTCAAATGGCAATTGACTTTTTAGAGGTCTGAAGATGATTCTGCTTCCTCCCTTTCCTCTCTCCTGCTTGCATGTTTATCCTCAAATGTTAGCCCCAGTGGGAATAAATCCCAGTTTTTAAAAGGTCTTTAAAACACTTTCATTTAAAAACCTCATTTGCAGGGACTATTGATTTAATTAGCCTGAGGTCATTTGTTGGATTACTGGTGTCTCCATGTTCTCTTCTGGAAGTAGAGAAGTGGGAATTGTTGGGGACGGAGTTTATGAGCTCTGTGAACAGTTCAGTTAAGGTCTCCTGGTGAAGGTTACTCTGTTTTTCTGCCTGGATTCAAGCAGTATGGTCCACAGTTTGCCTGACTGCTACAGAAGCCACATAAATAAGCACAGAAATATGTGAAACTTAGAAAAGATGGTGTCACAGGATAGGATACTGTTTAGCCAGTGAGTTGATCATTTCGACTTCAAAAGCTAAAATGAAATCATAAAGATATGATTCTCATCGAGGGGCAGGAGGAGCTGCTGATATTTGTTCTCTTAATTCTACTCAAGCATCTATAGAGACTGTAACTGACATGATGATGAAGACTGGAGAGACAAGGATGAAAAACGTGGTTTTCCTGTGCCTGGCATGCTTGCCCGTTAGTAGCAGATGCAGATTAACAACAAACGGTGTTAGTTCAAATAGCAGGGTGTAGAGGGTGGAGGGGGCACCCTGAGGAGGGTGCATCCCAGCTGGGGTAGATAACCTTATGCAGCAAACTCAGAAATTCTCTTGGTAGCAGGTGCCTGGGAAGAGCGGCTATAGGGAAGGACTTTGGAAGACTGGGGATAGGGCTTTCCGTAAGACCTGATCAGAACTCCAGATTCCCCCTCTCATGAATTCATCCTTGACATGCTGGTCTCCAGGATCCTTCCCCTTTTCTAAATTATTTATCTTAAAATTTGGTTCACATGTGTTTTCTTTGTTGCCAGGCATTTTCTTTCCCCTGATTTTTATCATTTCCACTTGAACTGTTAAACATAAGGATATAGAAGTATTTTCTCCCTATGCTGGGCGCCGTGGCTCATGCCTGTAATCCCAGCACTTTGGGAGGTCGAGGCTGGTGGGTCACTTGAGGCCAGGAGTTCGAGACCAGCCTGGCTAACACGGTCAAACCCCGTCTCTACTAAAAATACAAAAATTAGCCCGTTGTGGTGGCACACCTGCAACCCCAGCTACTTGGGAGGCTGAAGCATGAGAATTGCTTGGAACTGGGAGGTGGAGGTTGCAGTGAGCCGAGATTATACCACTACAGAGTATTGGAGGAGGGGTATGCAGTTTTGGAAGATACTTTCCTGGAGACAGATGCTTTGAGGAGGTTGATGATTACATGAGGAATGTCCCTACTCCTTCAGGACTAAAGATGCTTTTTACCATTTCATCCCAGGGCCCTTCTATTTATGTTTTTATTTTTTTTTTTGATTGGGTGGATAGGAAAACAATTTCTAGCTCTGCTAATGATACAGGATCCCAGAGAGCTGAGCCTCCATTAAATCCTTATACTTTGATGAGCTACTCCATGGTCATATATATGTAACATGTGATTGGTTTTGTTCATTCCTTCATTCAAGCATTTATTGAGCACTTACTAAAAATCAAGACTTTAGTTTCTGGAAGATTTTAATTAGAAAGTCGAGACTAAAGTCTTTCTCTTATTCACTTAACTCTCTGCAGCACTGATAGTGACAAATAGGATCGCTTATAACTTTATTCATTTGTGATTTAAACTCGACTGTGGGTTCTGTTATACCACTCTTAGCTGAATCTCACTCTAACCTCTCTGCTGCCTATTTCTCTCAGGCTTCTTTCTCTGCTTTTTCCTTAATGCTTATACCTCTGACCCTTTTCTCTGCTTTCCAGGCCTCTCTTTGTATGATTGTCTTCTTTATGATGGTTTCACCTAACACTAATGTCTTTATGTTGATCACACACACACACACACACACACGGGGAGCGGGGAGAGAGAAAGAGAGATTGATTCCCAGTCTTAGTTTATTTCCTGATCTCTAAACTTGCATGTACAACCTCTCAGAAATTCAGCAGAAATTCCAGAACTTCCCCTGCAAAACGTAGGCTTAATTATGGCAGAATTAGGGGTGTTCAAAGTTACAAACATGCTGAAGGGGTACTGTTTAATGGAGCTGTAATAGTATGCAGAGCTGTCCCTAGAACCAGATGATAGAGTTTCTCCTGCCTCTTGTCTTTTATGGCAATTTGGGCACAGGTGTTAATGGCTGGCTGATGAAATATTTTGAATATATAAATTTTCTTGAGGGTAGCTAATAGGGTAAATGACAGAATCAAGATCCTAACAGATTCCAGTTGGCTTTAACAATTGGCCAAATTTTGTTTCTGTGTTGAAAAAATCCAACTGTACAATTAGAGAATAGGAGAGAGAGAGCTGAGCCAACATCAGATGTGAAAAACATGTAGATTTTGTGTGTTGTTGACTAGAAGTTCAATGAGTCAGCAGAGTGATGTGCCTGCCTGCTCAGGGGTTGAATCCCATCTATCACTGTACAAGGAAAGCTGACCCAACACATTATTATCAAGAAGAAGGGATTTGACGATGTTTCTCATAAGGCCCAGGTGAAAGAACAGAAGTCCATATGCAGAAGAATAAAACTACCTCTCACCCTATATAAAAATCAACTCAAAGTGAATCAGGCTGCTCTGCCTATGCAGTAGGCATTTTTTATTCCTTTGCTTTCTTAATAATCTTGCTCTCACTTTATGGATTCACCTTGAATTCTTTCTTGTGTGAGATCCAAGAACTCTCTCTTGGGAAAAAACATGAATCGAAGATGTAAATGTAAGACCTGAAACTATAAAACTACTAGAAGAAAACAAAAAGTGTTTCAGGACATTGGTCTGGAAAAAGATTTTATGAATAAGACCTCAAAAGCACAAGCAACAAAGACAAAAATAAACAATGAGATTACATTAAACTAAAAAGCTTTTGCATATAAAAGACAACATACAGGATGGGAGAAAATATTTGCAAAGTATTCATCCAAAAGGGATCAATATCCAGAATATAGAAATAACTCAAATGTCTCAACAGCAAGAAAGCAAAAATGGGCAAATTTCCTGAATAGACATTTTTCAAAAGAAGACATACAAATGGCCCACAAATATATGAAAAAGTGCTTAGTATCACTAACCCTCAGGGAAATGCAAATCAAAACCACCTTGAGGTATCATTTTATCCAAGTTAGGATGGCTATTAAAAATAAAAGACAAAAAAATAACAAGTGCTAGCAAGAATATGGAGAATAAGGGAACTCTTATACACCGTTGGTGAGAGTGTAAACCAGTACAGCCGCTGTGGAAAATGAGGTGGCGATTGCTCAAAAAACTAAAAATAGAACTACCGTATGATCCAACAATTCCATTACTGGGCATTTATGCAATGGAAAGGAAATGAGTCTATTGGAGAGACACCTGCAGCCCCGTGTTTATTGCAGTTCTATTCACAGAAAGCCAAGATATGGCGTGAACCTAGGTGTCCAACAACAGATGCATGGTAAAGACAATGTGGTATACGTACACAGTAAGATACTACTCAGGCATAAACAAGAACAAAATCCTGTCACTTGTGGCACTAAGCACGAAACTGGAGGGCATTAAATGAAATAAGCCAGGAACAGAAAGTTAAACACCACATGTTCTCACTTATATGTGGAAGCTAAAAACAAGTTGATCTCATAGAAGTAAGAAGAAGTAGAATAGAGAGCACTTTAGGCTGGAAGGTAGGGGAAGTGGAGGAAGGAAGAGATTTGTTAAAGCATACAAAATTCCAGCTAAATAAGAGGAATTTCTCGTGTTCTATTCCACTATAGGATGACTACCGTTAATGATGTATGATACAGTTTCAAATGGCTAGGAGGAGGATATGGAATGCTCCCAACACAAACAATACATATTTGCAATGATGGATATAGTACATTACCCTGATCTTATCATTATACATCATATGTATAAAAAACACTATCTACCCCATAAATATGTATATTTATTATATGACAATTTAAAAAAGAACAGGGTATTTGTCTTCTCAGAGAAACTTTCTTGAGCTAAGAACAGTGGGAGGAGTTGCATCGTGTTATCAAGTAAGATGTTAGTCAAGAGTAATTACTTACATGCTACTTTAAGTAGATAGAGTGTTAGGATATGTGTCTGGGAATACGGTGGGGTAAACACGGGGGCCTCCGGAGGAAGGGAAGATGAGAAGGTGCTGGTGCGTAGTTCCTGTCTTTGTTTTGCAGAAAGCCTGTTCCATTGGCTGCTGTCAACTCTGATATATCCCCCATGTCACCTCTCACCATCATAGTGATTAAAATATGATTGGCTTTATAGATCCCCAAAGGAAGAAAACATTAAGGTGGGTGGCTTAGGCAGAAGAAAATGGAGAAACTCTCGGTGAATCAAATCGCAGGGCTGGGCAGAGAATCACACAGAGCTTCTTTGTTAGGGCACAGATCCATGAGTGATCCAGCACTGACTCTGAATGTTCTTATTTGCCCCCCTCTCAGGACCTTCCAGAGTAGATGGGGTATAACTCGAATAACTAAAGGCTGCGTGAAAATAGCACGACCATTTGATTTTTATAACAAACCTGTCTGTAGGAAGAGCCATTGTGATGGTTTCACTTTATGGGTGAAGACATCCAGGAGAAAGAGGTTAAGAATAGTGCCTCAGGTTAACAGTTGGTGACAAATGCAAATATGTGTCACTTAACCCTCAGCTCCAAGAATCTCGACAATTTGGTTTTCTTAAGAAGCAGTGGAGTGGGATGGGGCCGGAAAGTATCAAGACAAAGCCATGCCCTGGGTCTCAGCATCATTAAGCTCCTTTCCTATGAGTTATTTCTCTTGAACTAAGAGGGTCAACTTGCTGAGCAGGCAGTATTTTCTGGCTGTCCTTAGTGGGGCGACACAACCTAGGAGGGCTCCTCTCGGCTTGTAGGATGGCTTGGACACTTGACAGCTGTTATTGCTGCTGTTCTTCCTACCCAGGGCGAAGTTGACGTTGAAGCTTTCAGCTTGAATTAGCTGTAGCCAAGACAACTTAAGGGACTGGCATTCTTTAAAGCCTCCGGCTGGGAAGGGTCTTACTGTAACAAAATACTGCAGGCTTCATGGCTGAAGACAACAGACACTGATTCTCTCACAGTTCTGGAGGCCAGCAGTGTGAGATCAAGGTTTCGGCAGGGTCATGCTCTGAAGTGGCTGGCAGTCCTTGCTGTCTCTTGGCTCATAGATGGATTGCTCCAGTCTCAGCCCCTGTTGTCACACAGCTTTCTTTCCTGTGCATTTTCTCTGCCTCCAATCGTTTCTCTCTTAATGAGGACACTAGTCAGGCTGGCGAAGGGCCTGCCTAATCCAGTATGCTCTCATTTTAGCTCGATGACTCTGCAAAAGTGTAGTTCCAAATAAGGTCATGTTCATAGGTGATGGGGAGAAGTTTAGGGTGTCAACCTGTCTTTATAGAGGACACAATTTAACTCACAACAGTAAGCAACGGGAAAAAAGGCGGGGGATTTCTATGTATTTGTATCAGTTGAACATAGTTTATTCTTCAGTTTTTTGCTCTTGAGAATTTCTCCAGGAAAACTCTTGAATCACAAATCAATTTTTATTAACTCTTATTTAAAATGTGACTGCACAGGTTGAAGCAGCTGTACCAATGAATTGGTTCCAAATCCCCTTTTATCTCTATCTGAATAATCCAAGATAATCTCCCCACCTCAAGATCCTTAATTAATCCCATCTGCAAAGCTCTCTTTGTCGCAAAAGGTAACATAGTGACAGGTCCTGGGGGTTAGGATGTGGCCACCTTCCTGTGCGTGTGTGAAGGACATTGCTCTGTTTACTGCGCCATCTGATTTCAGAGTGGAGAGTGACAGAGGGCAGCAGCAGCCTACCCAGTACGGTGCCTCACCCATCATGATGGACTCTCTTTATTTTTTGTTGAATTGAGCTAGAATTTATGTAAATTCGTTGCTCTTAAAGTTCTCCTCAGTAAGAGGGAAATTTGGTAGGAATCTGTTAAGCTCCCTGCTTGGAAAACTAGGCCTTGCAGAGACTCTAAGGCCAGGCTGCGTATGGGGCCATTTGGATCCGGCCTGGGCGGTGGAGCACAGTGCCGAGGGGGTCACTCCTAAACAGGAGTGAGGTGAATATTGATTCCCAATGAAGCAGCCACGGAGGGCTTTGGGAAGAAAACCCGGTAATGGGTACAAAGCAAAGGGCAGCAGCTAAGGCAGGCGCACGGAGCATGTAAGGGTGAGGACCTGAGAAAGGGCGGTGTCCAGAGAGGTGAATAATGACAGTGGCAATGAGAACTCATTTTACAAACACTCATTCTGCACCAGCACTGTGTTAACTGCTGTACATGCTCATATTAACTCTCACCAGAACTTTATGAGGCAAGTATTGTTAATATCCTCATTATACAGATGGGGAAACTGAGGCAGATGGCATAGAAATAACTTGCCAAAGACCAAGAGCTGGCAAGTGGCAGATTCAGGATTTGAATTCAGGTCAGCTGAACCCCAGAGTTCATAAGATGGACCCACTTCAAAATGCCTCTGTCACTTTTCGGGTCTGGAATATTTGAATGTGGTACCTGGAGCTTTGCTCAGGGGCTGGGCCCTAGGAGAGCAAGCCTTTGGGGATAAACCCAAGATGCTGGTTTTATTTGTACTAAATCCTCGACAATTGAGCTGAGCTGACGAGGCTCAGTTCACTGACAAGTTTATTTGGTTTGCATCATAACAAACGGTTCTTTTATTATTATCGTTGTTGTTCTCTTTAGTTTCCATTGGCAAAATGCTCCTGCAGTGTATTATTTGCAACTCTGATAAATCGATGTCTTCTAAATTAAGTCCAGTCCAAGCTGTCTGTTATGAATTCTGCTGGAACTGCCCATTGTATTTTGGCAAGAGCACCCAACTGGGGTGAGCCCTGTATTAGCATTTTAATTGCTGGCTGATTGCTTTCCTGTTGCAAGACTTAGCCCACAAAGGTATAGCAAGCAAGTTTCAATTAGTTCTTATCCTGTGATTTACTGAACCTATAAAGAACATCTCCCAGTAGCACTTGGAAAGTAATACCCTTAATGTACAAAAAGCAATACAGAACATTAAAGAAAAAGAATTGCCTTTACCAAGGTATGGGCGTCCAGAGTCCCAAGGAAAATTCCTGTTTGGATGATAATAAATTTTCTTGGGTGAGTTCTCATTGAAATGAAATGAAACACACACAAAAAAACAGGCCCCTCCAAATTCCAGCTTCAGAATTGTTCCTTAATATGGAAATATCATCACTGAGGTTTTCCCACTGGCCTGCTTTATTTTGTGGGGGAAGATAGTTCATCAAAATGACATTTGTTATTGAGTTGTGTGAGTTTCTTATATATTTTGACTATTAACTCCTTATCAGATATATAGCTTGCAAATATTTCTTCCCATTCCATAGGTTGCCTTTTTATTTTGTTGATTGTTTTCTTTGCTGTGCCGAAGGTTTTTAATTTGATGTCGTTCCACTTGTTTATTTCAGCTTTTATTGCCAGTGCTTTTGTGTCACCTCCAAAAAAAAACTGAACAACCCGATTAAGAAATGGGCAAAGGATCTTTGTATTAGCTCGTTTTCATGCTGCTGATAAAGACATACACGAAACTGGGAAGAAAAAGAGGTTTAATTGAACTTACAGCTTCACATGGCTGGGGAGGCCTCAGAATCATGGCGGGAGGCGGAAGGCACTTCTCACATGGCAGCGGCAAGAGAAAAATGAGGACGAAGCAAAAGTGGAAACCCCTGATAAACCCATCAGATCTCGTGAGACTTACTATGATGAGAGTAGCCTGGGAAAGAGTGTTTCTATTTACTCTGGTTATTGTATTTGAGAATTGGAAGTTGGTGCCATTTCAAGCAATCAGATAGCTTGCCAGAACACAGATGCCTGGGCCCTGCGTCCACAGAGTCTGATTCACACAGCAGCCTCATGTTCCCTCAGCTGGGCTGACCTTTAGACACGTTTCTTCCTACTCTAGGCCCCTGACCTCCCTTTCCGTAAAACGTTTACTTTGGAAAACTTGGAATTGTAAATTCTTCGAGATATAAATCTTCTTCCAGCCTCTTCCCAGTTTTACAACCCAGGAGCAACTTTCTCAAGTACCTAGAGCCATCTCTTTGAGATACAATCATCAAGGAAGACAGGTCTCCAATTGTTGTACAGTCTCTGTGGGACGGTGGGAGCCTAACTTTCACAGACTCCAATTAGCAAACACAGATGCCTAATCACATTGACCGGTCTCTTCCATAACGTCCTCCAAGATGTCTTCACTAGCTCATCCAGCACTCAGAAGTCCCCGCCTTCTGTTTCAGCAGAGTGGGGTTTATTCTGTCTCCCTATTACAGTTGTCTTGGCCCTGATTGCAATAGTCTTGAATACAGCCTTCCTAGCCTGTTTAACCTCTGCCCAGTGCCATTTTTCTTTGGCACTAAAGTTTGGCTAAATTCAGTTTAGCTTGAGTTTCTGCATCTGTAATAAGCTCCCGGGTGATGATGCTGTGGGTCTGTGGGCAACACCTTAAATAGGCACGTTAAACAGTTGGAGGCAGGACGAAAGGAACAAGTGCTGGGTATGCACTGTGGAGGACCTTAGGATAGTTGTCCTGCTCTCTGTCCTGAGATCAAAGCAAGAAAGCATCTTACTTGGGTTGGGGTGGCTGTGATTTTGTTATTAGTGTCTCCTGGGGACAATGTGGACCATCCTGACAGACCAGCTGGTACTGTTGACTGGTTGCTTTTTGCACCATCTAACTTCTTGGGTCCTGGAAATCTTCCTCTTGCTCGGGATGATAAAACTGTAGTTACACCCAGCAACTGGAAATTCTTAATTTTTATAATTTTACTTATTTATTTAAATCATTTCAACTTTGATATTAGATTCAAGGGGTACGTGTGCAGGTTTGTTACCTGGGATATAATTTTATAGCTGTAAAGGAGACCAGTATTCCCAGGCCTCTCTTCTGCAGACTTCTTAAATCTCAAGGCTTCCGGCAAAACTGTAATAGTATCTTCTGGTGTGAGTGGGATCAGGCACTTGCTAATGACGTGGTTTTAATGTGAACTTTCACTGCAGCCTTCAAGGTACTTACGGATCCCCTAAGAGCCTATCTTCAGGGCTGGTCCATGCTTTGGTGTTCATGGCTAGACTGAAGTGGAGAGCAAAGAGAAGATCTTCCATGTTTTGTGTTAAAAAAATGTTTAGGCAAATTAATAAAAAATTTATCCTTGTAAATTCTGGATATTAGATCTTTGTCACATGGGTAGATAGCAAACTTATTTTCCCATTCTGTAGGTTGCCTGTTTGCTCTGATGATGGTTTCTTTTGCTGTGCAGAAGCTCTTTAATTAGATCCTATTTATTAGTTTTTGCTTTTGTTGCAATTGGTTTTGGTGATTTCATCATAAAATGTTTCCCCATGCCTAGATTTTCTGAATGGTATTGCCTAGATTTTCTTCTAGGGTTTTTATAGTTTTAGGTTTTACATTTAAGCCTTTAATTTATCTTGAGTTAATTTTTGTTAAGGTGTAAGGAAGGGGTCCAATTTCCATTTTCTGTAAAATGCAGATTTACTGAGTGTGAGGTGAATGCATAATTGACTGGTTCTCTTGCCCCTTCTGCCCATTCTTTCCCCTTTAAATAATGAAGTGCTCGAAATCCTCTTGGGAGAAAGGACAGGCCACAGATCCTATTGTGAATTGTGTCTCTTTTTCCTGGGTGTGTTCTCAACCTTGCCAAATTAAACCTCTAGACTGAGACCTGATTCAGACACCAGATGCTTTGTGGTTTCCATTATCTATCTGTCTGTCTGTCCATCCATCCATCCATCCATCAATCAATCCAGATGGAAGAGACACTCAAAAGGGGAAAAAAATTATGTTCTTGGCAGAACATGCTGCAGATCTGTGCATCAGTGGCTGTGGTCAGTGGGTCTTTGTGATCAGGCCAAGTATAATATGTGAATAAGTTATTCCTAAATCTTTTTCTCCATAACAGTCAGATCTCAGGATGTACATGTTTGTGTTCATATATGAGTGGCTGAAGATAGTCAAGAGTGGTTGGCTGAGTCCTAGTTATAGGAGTAAAAGCTATACAATCTCTAGAAGAAAACAGGAGAAAAATCTTTGTTAACCTGGATTAGACATTGTATCAAAGAGAACAACCATAAAAAATATTAACTAAAAAGGGGGAAACTCATATGGCCTGCTGCATAGAAAAGCACAGTTAAGAAAATGAAAAGGCAGGCTGGGCACAATGGCTCACACCTGTAATCCCAGCACTTTGGGAGGCCAAGGCGGGCGGATCATGAGGTCAGGATATCGAGACCAT
>NW_016107335.1:6037615-6050754 GCF_001604975.1 Cebus imitator | reverse complement strand
AAAAAAAAAAAAAAAAAAAAAAAAAAAAAAAAAAAAAAAAAAAAAAAGGAAAAGGCAAATCAAAAATTGGGAGAAAAGGTGTACAGAAGATATTAAAAAAAAATCCTCTTTTAGGCTATAGTGCAGTATATATATAAAAAAAAGAGCTCTACAACTCAATAATGAAAGTCAACCAAATAAAATGAACAAAAGGTTTTTTTTTGTGGACTCTAAAGAAGATACAGGAATGGCCAACAAGCACATGAAAAGATGTTCAGCATTACTGGTCATCAGGGAATCCAAATTAAAAACACATTGAACTATGCCGTACACTACCTAGAATGAATAAATTTAAGTGGCTATACTTAGGCATTCGTCAAGACATGGAACAGCGAAAGTCTCCTGTACGGAGGGTGGGAATGGAAAACGGTGCAGCCACTTTGGAAAACAGTCTGGCAGTTTCTTTAAAGTTAAAAAAAACTTGTACAATCCTGCCATCCCATATGAAAACATACATCCACACAGAC
Organism: Cebus imitator; assembly: GCF_001604975.1. Taxonomy (NCBI): domain Eukaryota; kingdom Metazoa; phylum Chordata; class Mammalia; order Primates; family Cebidae; genus Cebus; species Cebus imitator. The sequence continues at coordinate 6,050,248 of NW_016107335.1, read as the reverse complement.
TTATAAGTGAATGTTCACAGTAGCTGTATTTATAATGGCCAAAGCTGGGAATAACTCAAATGTTTATCAATAGAATGTGTCAACAGATCTTTGCGTCACCGTGCAATGGACTGCTACCCAGCAATGAAAAGGAGTACACCGCTGACCACCCGGCGACAGGTGAATCTCAAGAGTGCTGGAGCAAGTGAAAGAACCTGACACAAGGAGTACTGTGATTCCATTCACAGGACAAACAAAAGGATAGCCTTGGAAGGTCAGTGGTTGCCTTGGCCTGGGGGTCAGGAGAGAGGGCGCTGACCGAAGGATTGTGAAGGGGCTTTTGGGAAGATGGAAATGTTTTATATCTTGATTGTCATGGTGGTTACATGACTACGTATCTGCCAAAACTAATACAACTGAACACTTAAGACATGTGAATGATATTGTATGTAAATAACATCTCAATTAATCAGGGGCAAAGGGTGATTAACTGAAGCCACCCAAGGCTGTCTAAGGAGCAGCTGTTAGAAGAAGCTTCCTGGTTAGAACAGGCTTAGAATCGGGTCTCCTGAGGGCAAATCTCAGCCCTGCCCCTTGGTGTGTGACTTTGGGCAACTGACTTGCCTCTCTAGGCCTTACATTCTTAATTTGCAAAATGAAGGTGATGGAATAGACCTTTGTTGTGGCCTGAATGTTGGTGTCTCCCCAAAATTTATATGTAAGAATTCTAACCCCCAGAGTGATGGTGTTAGGTCATGAGGGAGGCACTCTCATGAATGGGATTACTGCCCTTACATAAGGGACCTCAGGCTGGGCACAGTGGGTCATGGCTGCAGTCCCAGCACTTTGGGAGGATAAGGCCAGAGGATTGCTTGAGGCAACATAGGGAGACCCTGGTCTACAAAATAAATAAATAAATGAAACTAAAAGAGGCCTCAGAGAGTTCCCATATCCCTTCCATTACGTGAGGTTACAAGGAGAAGCTGGCCACCACCTATAATCCAGAAGAGGCTCTGGTGGTCACCAGAACTGACCATGCTGGCACCCTGAGCTTGGGATTCCGTCCTTTAGAACTACGAGAAATAAAGTTCTACTTTTTTTTGAGACAAGGTGTTTCTCTGTCACCCAGGCTGCAGTGCAGTGGCATGATCATGGCTCACTGCAGCCTCGACCTCCTGGGCTCAAGTGATTCTCCCACTTCAGACTCCCAAGTAGCTGGAACTACAGACATGCACCACCACACCTGGCTAATTGTTAAATTTTTTGTAGGGATGGGGTCTCACTGTGTTGCCCAGGTTGGTCTTGAACTCCTGGGCTGAATCAATCCTTCTACCTTGGCATCCCAGCGTCCTGGGATTACTGGCGTAAGCCACTGAATCCAGCCAAGACAAATTTCTGTTCTTCATCAGCCACCGGGTCCATGTCTATGCTAATTTGTTATAGCAGCCTGAACTGACTAACAACTTCACGGAAGCCCTATATTAGGCTTATAATTCCTATTGCTAGGCTGGGCCTGGTGGCTCGTGCCTGTAATCACAGCACTTTGGGAAGACAAGGCTGGATGACTGCTTGAGGCCAGGAGTTTAAGACTAGCGTGGGCAACACAGCAAGACCCTATCTCTACTATATTAGAGTAAAAAAATTAAAACTAAATAAAAAATTAATATTTGTTTATTTTTATTTTTTGATAATAAAATATTTGTTAATTTTAATTTTTTTAATTTAAAAAAAATTTTTTTTTTTTTTTGGGACGGAGTTTCGCTCTTGTTACCCAGGCTGGAGTACAATGGCGCGATCTCGGCTCTCCGCAACCTCCACCTCCTGGGTTCAGGCAATTCTCCTGCCTCAGCTTCCTGAGTAGCTGGGATTACAGGCATGCGTCACCATGCCCAGCTAATTTTTTGTATTTTTAGTAGAGACGGGGTTTCACCATGTTGACCAGGATGGTCTCGATCTCTTGACCTCGTGATCCACCCGCCTCGGCCTCCCAAAGTGCTGGGATTACAGGCTTGAGCCACCGCGCCTAGCCAAATTTTTTTTTATTTTTGAGAGGGACTCTTGCTCTGTTGCTCAGGCTGGAGTGCAGTGATGTGATCTTGGCTAGCTGCAACCTCCTCCTAGCGGGTTCAAGCAGTCCTCCTGCCTCTGCCTCCTGAGTAACTGACGCTACAGGGGCCAACCACCATGCCTGGCTAATTTTTGTATTTTAGTTGAGACTGGGTTTCACCATGTTTGTCAGGCTGGTCTCAAACTCTTGGCCTCAAATGATCAGACTGCCTTGGCCTCTCAAAGTTCTGAGATTACAGGCATGAGCCACCGTGCCTGGCCAAGAATTAATATTTGTAAAAATGCATAGAAGGATACTCAGCTCCTCCATGCTAAATAAAGCATCACCTTTGCCCCTGAATCTTGTGGGCTTTTGGCCAGTTTCTTGACAGTCTAAACAAAGAGGTCAACCTCCCTGGAGACAAGAGGGTAAATGGATGTCCTGTCTCAAAAATGTCTAGTCTAAGTAAACTCCTGGTCGGAAGGGATGGGAGAAGTTGCCTGCAGCTTGGGAGATGAGACATACCGAGTAGCCTCTCCTTTTCTAGAGGAATATTTGCCAGATGTTGGGGGCAGGTAAATAGGCATGAGGGTTCATAAAACCTAGAACATAGTTGCTCTGGAGTAGTTTCCCAAACAGGCATCCTTGGGATCCCTGTTTCATACGACACTTTGAGAAGGGATTTGTTGCTTAGAAAAAAATTGGAGATCATTAGACAACTGGAGTTTAAAAGGGTTTCTTTATTGCTTGATTCTAGTCTGTATTTTGCTGATTGATGTACCTTCTATATCTGTGAAATGAAGGTGAGATAGGGAGCCTTTTCCAAGCTTATTTGAGTTTGTTGTCTTTCTCGTGACAAATCTTCCACAACACATAGTCTGGGGAAAAAGGTGCCCAGAGGCATGTAAGTTACCTACATCTACCTACCTGCAATTAGCAGTTTCGGCAGGGTTTCTGTGAAATCAGGAATGGCCTGGTTCTAGCCAGGTGAAGTAAGTTACCACCAAACTGAGAACAGAATTCTCCAAAGAAAATAATCTGCATGGCAAATCGTGGCAAGAAATGTCCTTCTGGGGAAATGAGTTTTCATCCATGTGCAGATCTCCAAATGAAGCCCCTGGATCTGGGTAGATATGTCTGTGGGGGAACGCGGGGCGGGTAACGTCGGAATGAGGGTACTGCATTGTTGGTTGGCGTCCTCTAGTGTTTCAGTCAGTGGCTTTTATTGTTAATGCTTTCTCTTTCTACAGTTTATAATAATTTCTCCATGCTTAAGAGTTGTCCGTAACTTAGCCTTATGGATACCAAAAATTCCCCTGCCACCAAATATCTCTCATTACCTGACGCTGTACCTGAAATGTCTCCATCAAACTGACTCTTCTTGGGTTATCATTTCCAGAAGGCTTGTGGGAGGAGGCACACACTGTTGGCAGCATTTTCTGGGGAATAATTGATCAGAATAGGCTAGACAACAGGCAGGGTCCAAGGTCATGCAGAGCTCCTTGAGGAAAGAGAAGGGGGACTTGTGGGCAGGTGGGAAGTGAGCCCCCAGAACTTGGCACAGCAGCAAGGGAGGGAGTTGGGCAGAACGTCCTCCTCCAGGATTCTTGCTGATCTCCCAGGCTCAGCCTCTCCCAGCTCCATTGGGCCTCCTGTGTACTTCTAAATTTACTATCTACAAGAAATATATTCATGGCATGCTGTTCTTAAACTCTGGTTCACTGAAGATTTGAAGGTTCTGGGGACGTGGTGCCATCTTCTGGCTCCAGACTGTCTCCTCTTCCATCACCCCCGACTCTCTAGAGAAAAGTTTCCATCTACACATTTGACCCTGGATGTCTCATCTTCTACTCTAAGTACTTTTCAAGAAGCCTTCCCAACAAATAAAGTTTCTTTCCTAAAAGCATTTCTAAAGCCAGCTGTTAAACACGTTCACATTTCTCCACTTTCTCAATTAGGATCAGAACGAAGACAGAAGCAACTTTGATATATAAAGTAGGAAGAGACTTGATATTGAGAACCGTGGGATTAAACTACCATTGGAAAGCTGAGGAGGTGAATACCAGGGAGGTTCTTTTCAGGAAATCTGGAAGTGTAGAGATTGCTGGAAATCATACCTTAAAAAGCCAAGGTGGGAGATTCTTGGGAGGACACCCAGAGATGTTAAAGATGCCAATCAGTGCTCTCAATACAGCACCGACAGAGGTGAAATGAAACCCCATTGTTGTTTATCTGGCAAGTTCTAAGCCACTGAGAAGAATAGCATCCTTTTTTTATCCTACCTGTGAAATCCTGCACAAGTTTCTTGTTTGAAGAAATTAAATTGGGATCTGGCTGGAAAAGGGATCTGGGAAATATTATTTCCAGTGTAGGGGGGAAGGCTGCTGAGGATCAAGAGCAACGCCCAACACATCCCTGGTTTATATGCGATTTCAGGAGGTGAAGGAAAGGGAGGGAGAGATTCTAGGCGGGCAGGTGGTGTGACTGAAAGACAGCGTGGGGCACAGGCCTGAGGCCAGGCCCACAGGAACTGAGGCTGCCTCTGTCACAGGAGGGGCTGGAAGCCAGATGGCAACCAGATTGTGGGGCCTTTGAGTGCCACAGGAAGGGTCCAGTGGAGACATTACATGAGGAAGCCACGTAATTAGGAAAAAGTGTTGGGAAAACCGAAGGGCTGGACATAGGGACAAGGCTCAGCTGGTTGCACTAACTCCATTCCCTTCTCCCAGATCTGGATCCTGGGTTTGGGTTGTTTTCTGTCACAGTCACTGAGAGGGCGATGACTTGAAGGAAACAACATCATCCTGGCAGGAGCAGTCAGGACAGTTCTAAACCCCTGTGCTTTAATATCTGTGTACTTGCCACCAATTTAACAGGGTCTTGAACAAGGTCACAAGAAAACAGCCTCTTCCCCCGATGAACTGCTGATGCAGTGTCTGTTACTGGGGTTGGCAAAATAAACCTGCTTTTATAGGCTGTTTGCTTTCAAAGGTGAAAGCTCTTGAAAATTACATTTGGGTCCATTTTTCTGTCAACCTTTAAACTGTGACACATGAGCGTGCTTGGGGATTGGTGCTTTCCTTGTGGGGTCTCTGATTCTAACTGAATCGATCAACCCATCGGTCAATCAGTCTATTACACAAAGCCCAGAAAGGTGGTGTCAGGTCTTCTGGGGACAACAGGGGAGGAACTGAAGTAATAGAAGATTTCAATGTCCCAATGACGAGGCTGGGCTTAATCTGATCCAGGACCAAGGCTTCGAAGGGCTTGGAAAGGTGCTGTATTTGTCTGCTTTTGCACTGCTATAAAGAATCTGAGACTGTGTAATTTATATAGAAAATTAATTGACTCACCGTTATGCAGGACTTGGGAGGCCTCAGGAAACTTACAATCCTGGTAGAAGGCAAAGGGGAAACAAGGCACATCTTACATGGTGGCAGGAGAGAAACAGAGAGAGAGCAAAGGGGGAAGTGCCACACTTTTAAACCATCAGATCTCATGAGAACTCCCTCACTACCATGAGCATAGCATGGGGAAAACTGCCCTTATGATCCAATCACCTCCCACCAGGTCCCTTCTCTGACATGTGGAGATTATAATTCAAAATGAGATTTGGGTGGGGACACAGAACCAAACCATTTCATTTTGTCCCTGGCTTCTCCCAAATCTCATGTCCTTCTCACATTTCAAAACCAATCATGTCTTCCCAGCAGTACCCCAAAGTCTTAACTCATTCCAGCATTAACTCAAAAGTCCAAGACAAAAGTGTTATCTGAGACAAGGCAAGTGCCTTTCACCTATTAGCCTGTAAAATAAAAAATAAGTTACTTACTTCTAAGAGACAATGGGAATACACATGTTCCTATTCCAAATGGGAGAAACTGTCCAAAACAAAGGGGCTACAGGCCCCATACAAGTCCAGAAACCAGCAGGGCAGCCATTAAATCTCAAAGCTCTGAAATAATCTCTTTTGACTCCATGTCTCACATCCAGGGCATGCTGATGCAAGGGGTGGGCTCCCATGGCCTTGGGAAGCTCTGTCCCTGTGGCTCTGCAGGGTTCAGTCCCTATGGCTGCTTTTAGGGCTGGTATTGAGTGCCTGAGGCTTTTCCAGGTGTACAGTGCAAACTGTCAGTGGATCTACCATTTTGGGGTCTGGAGGTATGGTGGCCCTCTTCTCACAGCTCTACTAGGCAGTGCCCCAGTGGGGACTATGTGTGGAGGTCCAACCCTACATTTCCCTTCTGCATTGCCCTAGTAGAGGTTCTCCATGGGGGCTCCACTCCTGCAGCAGTCTTCTGCCTGGAGATCCAGGCATTTCCATACATCCTTTAAAATCTAGGCAGAGGTTTGCAAACCTCAACTCTTGCCTTCTGCATACCCACAGGTCCAATACTATGTGGAAGCCACCAATGCTTGGGGCTTGCACCCTCTGAATCAATGGCTCCAGCCGTACCTTGGTCCTTTTTAGCCATGGCTTGAGCTGGAGTAATTGGGATGCAGGGCACCATGTCCTGAGGCTGCACAGAGCAGAGGGGCCCTAGGCCCAGATCACTAAACGATTTTTGTTCCCTGGGTCTCTGGGCCTGTGATAGGAGGGGCTGCTGTGAAAATCTCTGAAGTGCCCTGGAGGCACTGTCCCTATTATCTTGGCTATTAACATTTGGCTTTCTATGACTTATGCAAATTTCTGCAGCTTCTTGAGCTTGAATTTTTTTTCCAGAAAAAAGTAGGTTTTTCTTTTCTACCACATACTCAGGTGGTAAAATTTCCAAACTTTTATGCTGTGCTTCCCTTTTAAACATAAGTTCCAATTTTAGATCATCTCTTTGCAAATGTATATAACTATATGCTTTTGGAAACAGCCAGGTTACATCTCAAATGCTTTGCTTCTTAGAAATTTCTTTTGCCAGGTACCTTAAATCATCTCTCCCAAGTTTAAAGTTCCACAGATCTCTAGGGCAGGGGTAAAATACATCCAGTATCTTTGCTCAAGTGTAGCAAGAGTCATCTTCATTCTAGTTCCCAACCAGTTCGTCATCTCCATCTGGGACCACGTTAGCCTGGACTTTATTGTCCATAACACTATCAGCATTTTGACCAAAACCATTCAACAAGTCTCTAGAAAGTTTCAAAATTTCCCACATTTTCCTTTCTTCTTCTGAGCCCTCCAAACTGTTCCAGTCTCTGCCTATTGCCCAGTTCCAAAGTTGCTGACACATTTTCAGGTATCTTCAGAGCAGTGTTCCATTGCCAGTGTCAATTTTCTGTATTAGTCCATTTTTACACTGCCACAAAGAACTACCTGAGTCTGGTTTATTTATAAAGAAAAAAGGTTTCATTGGCTCACAGTTCTGCATGGCTAGGGAGGCCCGGGGAAACTTATGGTGGGAGGTGAAGGGGAAATATGGTACATCTCACGCGGCAGCAGGAGAGAGACAGCGATCAGGGGAAACCACCGCTTTTAAAGCATCAGGTCTTGTGAGTACACTCTCACTATCACCAGAACAGCATGAAAAAAATCTGCTCCCATGATCGAATCACCTCCCACCAGGTCCGGATATGTTGGGATTTCAGTCTGAGATGAGATTTGGGTGGGGACGCAGAGCCCACATCAGATGCAGTGGTTGATGTTGCAGTTGGCAGCAAATCTCAGTGAAGATCCTAAACCGCCATGTCTTCACAGTATGAGCCCACCGTGAAGGCCTTTGCACGACCTTGCTTTGACTAATGAAGAACTCAAACAGGGCAGGCATTTACCTGCAAATAGTGGCCTTGCCTTACCTGGCCTTTCGTCGTTTAAAGTTGATGCTGTGGTTAAAATTAGGAGGCTTGAATTTTATTCTCAAAATACATGCCCTGGTGCACATATGCATTCCCAAGAATTGACTAATTGAATATACATCATAGATGAGAAATTTTACTTTATAAAATATGGCTAGAGATTTTGTAAGGTAAATTTATAAAAAAATACATATGTTAGTGAAGACTCCCTCCCTCCCTGAGTCTCTCCCTCATTCCCCACACTTCCTCACCCCCCAGGAAACACTTCTTGAGCTTTTATCTAGTGCCACAACAGTAGGGCCCAGTCCCACCCTCTGTGGCACTGCTGACCCTGCAAAACACTGTTTAGCTGGTGCCAGGGGCCCACAATTCATTGGCTGTTAGGTTTTGGTTCTTAAAAGATTCGTTTATCAATACCTAATACATGAGGGGCTTAAAACCTAGATGACAGGTTGATGGGTGCAGCAAACCACCATGGCGCATGTATACCTACGTAACAAACCTGCGTGTTCTGCACGTGTATCCCAGAACTTACAGTAAACAAACAGAAAAAATTGCGTCTTTCCAGACTTCAAAGAACTTAGCTCTCCACTCTCCAGGGCTATGTTTCTGTTCTCTAAGTCAGCAGCTGCATCTCCTTCGCTTTCTTGTGGTCCTCCTAACAGCCAGACGGTCGGCCACCCAGAGCTGCTCTCGTCAGGGCATCAGCCTGGATGGTGGTGGCTTTTCTAGGCTGGGGCTTCTTGTAAGTTGGTAAGAGAATTCCTAATACATTTTAGAATACGTGGTTTGAATTTGAGCAAAATATACTCATTGCAGACACATTTAGAAGTGCTCTGCCAACACTCTCAATCCTCAAATGATTTGATCACACAGCTTTTCTCACAAAATGCACTTTTTGACAATCCTTGGAGACCTGCAGCTCCCGTCAATGCAGTGTGGAAGCTGGAAGGCAGTGGGACTGAGCCTTCTGCTGCCACTCTCCTTCCTCTGGCTGCAGCTTCCTGGTGTGAAAGGTTTAACTTCCTGCTTCAGCAGAAATGCAGGGGATGATTCCACAGGGTTTCAGGGTCCTTGCTTCAATTCTGGAGGTCAGAAGGCCCCGAGGCTCTGAGGTCTCTGTGTAGATGCCCCCGACTTCCGCCCTTTGCTCCAAGTCTGGGCAGCGCTGCTGTTGTTGAGGTCAGAAGCTCCTGGGGTCCCTTCCTGCTGCCTGTGGCTGCACCGCAGCGGGGCCTCCATCTCACACCGCAAGGCCCTCATCCTCACTGGAAATGCCAGCAGCCCTTTGCAAGGATGACTGTGGCTCACTGTGTGTCTCAGAACAGCTTCAGCCTCTGTTCAGTTCACCCCACCATACTTTACACAAAAGGACAGACACCAATGAAATCAGCAAGTGGTGCAGCAAGACGTTCAGTAAAAACAGAAATGACTCAGAGAGAAAGAGAACTGCCTTCACCCTGTGGGCGTCCTCGCTTCTGTGAAAGGAGAATAAATCTCGGGACCCAGGATCACTAAGCCAAAGGAAGAAGTCAGGCTGGGAACTGCTTCAGGCAAACCTGCCTCCCGTTTTATCCCTAAATAAGACAGCTACAAACATGAAAAGCTACACAGCTCCTTCACATTTGCTCAAGATCTTTTTTTTTTTTTTTTTTTTTGACAGAGTCTTGCTGTGTTGCCCAGGCTGGAGTGCAATGGCACGATCTCGGCTCATTGCAACCTTCACATCCCTAGCTCAAGTGATTCTACTGTGTTAGCCTCCCAAGTAGCTGGGATTACAGGCATCATGCACCACTGCACCTGGCTAATTTTTGTCTTTTTAGCGTTTCACCGTGTTGGCCAGGCTGGTCTTGAACTCCTGACCTTAAGTGATCCACCTGCCTCGGCCTCCCAAAGTGCTGGGATTACAGGTGTGAGCCACTGTGCCTGGCCATGCCTCAAGATCTTTACTTTAAAACAGTGTGTTGAATTTCACCCTGGCAGTGTGAGTTTACAGCTTATCTTCACAGGTCCCGGACAGGGATGGAACTCAAAGTCATCCCTCTGTTCATGTGAGACAAATGTGCATCTGATAACTTCCTGTGCCTTGTATTTATGGAAATACGCAGATCCGCTGAGCCAGACTAAGGCGCAAGTGACTCTTCCTCTACCCTCTGTCACTGTAAATGTTGGATTCGCTGACAGGCTGATCAGAGACTCAGAGAGTGGAACCGCTTGTCTCTTCTCTATCTCTGACGAGAAAGTTCCCAGGCTTTGTATTATCCCGTCTTCCTGGGCCTAACTAGTATACATCTTACACGCAGCAATTGATGTCTCTTTTCTCCCTAAAGTATTTAATATCAAGCCCCACTGCCTTGGGCACATGTTGTCAGGCCCTCCTAAGGCTGTGTCATGGGCACATCCTTAACCTTGGCAAAATCAGCTTCTTGAATTGATTGAAGCCTCTCTCAGATACCTTTGGGTTCACTCCTTCCTGCTGTGGGTCTACACAAGTGGTACTTTGTGGTCCTCACAAAATACAACACTTTCGGTCTCTAAAACGTAGCGGTGTGCCTTTTCATCGCTCACCTGTGTCTCTGCCAGGTGGCTTCTAAGGCAGTGTTTTCAGTTGAAGGGGCAGCTTTACTCCCAAGGAAGAGGAGGTGGACGATTGTGTGCATGTGCCTGTCTCCCTAGGAGTTCTTACCAGTCCCTCGGACCCGGCTGTAGATACAATTCACAGGACCCCAAGGAAAGAAATACAGCAGTAAGAGTTTATTGAAAGACTTTTTTTTTTTTTTTTCACTGTTTGTATATTTTCAATTTGCTAAGAGGATATATCATAAATCTTCTCAACATGCACACACACAAAATGGTAGCTATGTAGAGGTAGTGAATATGTTAATTAGCTTGATTATGGTGATCACAATATATATGAATATTAAAATATTACAACATTTACACAACTTAAATATATGCAATTTTTTTAAGGTTTTGAAATGCTTATTTTCACTGGTTGCTAAATTTTCCAAATCTAATTCCCATCTAGAAACATTTTTTTTTCTTAATTGTACTTTAGGTTCTGAGGTACATGTGCAGATCATGCAGGATTGTTGCATAGGTACATGGCAAGGTGGTTTGCTGCCTCCATCCCCCCATCACCTATATCTGGCATTTCTCCCCATGTTATCCCTCCCCAACCTCTCCTCCCTCTGCTGTCCCTCCCCTAGCCCCCATATACACCATGGAATATTATGCAGCCATAAAAAACAATGAGTTCGTGTCCTTTGTAGGGACATGGATGAATCTGGAAACCATCATTCTCAGCAAACTGACACAATAACAAAATCGCTGCATGTTCTCACTCAAAGGCGGGTGTTGAACAGTGAGAACACATGGACACAGGGAGAGGAGTACTGAAAGACTTTTAAAGCCTCTAATGGATGACAAACATTATTCAAAGATATTTACTATTCTAGCCCTCAGCCAAAGGGCTGAAACTGAAAAGAAGGAATTTCAGGCATTTGCAGTAGGAATTTGGGGACCAGAGTATCTTTCCTCTAACGTCACCCCAAGGCGAGAGTCACAGCTTCAGAAGTTCAGGCTGTGGCAGAGGCACAAAACAGTAATTACGATGTATCTTTCATCTGACTGACTACCTCGGATCCATGTCCTACAAGCTGGGCTGGGCTGGTTATAGCCAACGTTGCTGAGGTGGCTACTGCACAAATAGCCCCCTTCCCCTCAGCGTCTGGAGCTGGGCCACCTAATATCTTTCTACAAGGCAATGAGTCTAGGGGTTCGGAGGAGAGCAAAACTCTCATGTCAGAGGGGACTGGGGCTCGAGACCTCCAGATTGTGCAGGTGCCCTCACAGAGACAGCTGGGGCCAATCTGGGCACTTCGCACAGGGTTTCCACTCCACAGGAAGACTACCCAAAGCTCAAGTGCCAGGGTGTAAATGCCTCCTGTTCTAGAGTCAGAACTCTCTCCCTCACCTCTCACTGTCACATGGGCCCAGCTAGAGGTGACGGGGATTGCCCAGGACAATCCTTAACCTTGAACTGTGGGTTTCCACCCATTTCAACAGATGCATTTCTGTTCAGCCAACTTTTATTGCATGATCATTGTGGAGGACACTTCATCCTTCCCAGGGACATACTTACAATGAGCAAACGTTCTCTGGGAACTCAGGGTCTTCACCAGTTCTTCTAAGCCTCAGGCATCTTGAGTGGATCTGGCCCCTCTGCCACACCCACCTCTCTAATCCATGCTGATTTACGATTGTAAGCTCCATCCATTTTTTTTTTTTTAATTTTTTTTTGAGGGAGTCTCACTCTGTCATCCAGGCTGGAGCACAGTGGCATGATCTCAGCTCACTGCAACCTCTGCCTCCCAGGTTCAAGCAATTCTCCTGTCTCAGCCTACCGAGTAGCTGGGATTACAGGTGCCCACCACCACTCTCAGCTAATTTTTGTATTTTTGGTAGAGATGGGGTTTCACCATAATGACCAGCGTGGTCTCGAACTCCTGGTCTCAAGTGATCCACCAACCTCAGCCTCCCAAAGTGCTGGGACTGCAGGTGTGAGCCACCGCGCCCGGCTTCCATCTATTCTTTAAGTTGCTTCTCCTATCTAGTGAGCAAGAAATGCTAATGCAAAAGAACGTGCTTCCTCATGTTGTCCTCTTTACATCTGCTTTGGGGGATAACAGATCTAAAATTTGACTCAAAGTGATGCAGCTACAATATTTTTTTTTTTTTTTTTTAGACAGAGTTTCACTCATGTTACCCAGGCTGGAGTGCAATGGCGCGATCTCAGCTCACCGCAACCTCCGCCTCCTGGG
>NW_016107335.1:6027398-6037470 GCF_001604975.1 Cebus imitator | reverse complement strand
GTGAGCCACCGCGCCCGGCCTACAATATTTTTAAAGTGCAAAGAAATCAGGCTTTTCACACTGTACAAAGACAAGGTTCTGGGGAAAGTGGGACTTTCAAAACAGAGTTGTAAAAGGAGCTTAAAAAAGTCCTCATAAATGACATGAAGAAGTGGGGACGAAGAGCAAGGGAGTGAGCCGGTTACCTCTGGAGGCGAGGCTGCTTTGTGAGGGCTGAGCCGGCCTTGGCTCAGGGAGGGTGTACTGTGTCAGGCTCCTTAGGACGGACTCATACAGGATATTTTGGCTTGCACATTACACAGTCCCTCAGAGGCCAGGGTGATAACCTGGGTCTCGCGCTGTAGGCAAGGACTCCACTCATTCACTCTTGTTATTCTTTCCAGTAATATTGGAGATTTGTATGATCCCTGTGAGGCAAAAGCGAAGATGGTCACCCTGCCAGCTTCCAGGAGTAGGGGTCCAGTCACTTCTGCCCATGGTGTCTTGGCTACAGATTTACCTGCTGCCCGAGTCCATGAAACAGACCACACGCACACAAAACAAGCTATATGAGGTGGGGATTCCTTAGAGATTGGCAGCCAGGGACAGAAGATGTCTCATTCATTGTGAGCTGGTCCCCCCAGGCTCAAGAAGGCTATTCCGGGGTGGATGGAGTCTCACCTGTATGTGCCCCGTTTGTACTATGGCCGAGGGACCCTGAAGAACAGCCCACCCTGGGTCACATAGCGCAGGGCTGGGCAGAGCTTTGAAGGACATCCGGCTCCCAGGGGAGGCAGGCACGGAGCCTGGGTTGTCCTGGGCAGCCCCTCTCTAACTCGAGATCTGATACTGTTGAGGAGGGACGGGACGAGGCCCGGCTGCTGCAGGCAGCTCCTCACGTCTCAGAATGTTCCATTCCCAGCACATCTTATGGTTGTTCTGAGAGCTCCATGCTGGAAAAAAGGGGAGAAATGGGTCAGTTCAGGGCTACTTGGATAACTATCCTGATGGCCCTGGGACTGTATGCTCACATCCTGGATGAATGCACAGATTGTTTTCCTCATGGTGAGAAAACAGTTTTAAATAGAAGGTGAGACCTCAGCTGATCCCATGAGAAGGGTGACTTCAATGGGGGCACTGTGTCCTAGGATTCCTAAGCCTGCGATTTTCAATGAGGAATTCGGGAAACAGGACGGAAAGCAAGGAGGGAATATAAAAAGATCTTGTTTCATTGATTCTCAGTGAGCCGAGTTTAGCACTTCCACGGGGGCATCTGGTCAGGAAAAGAGAGCGCCCATTCCATTTCTTCTGATCATTTACTCTGTGACCTGGGGAAGCTTACTCCGTTCTAGCACTCTGAATGACACGTGATTCTATGTGAATGCCAGTTGTTTTTATGTTTACGTTCCTCTTTCTGCTCTGGTTACTACTGCCTTACTTAGAGAGTAGCTTTTTCTCAGTATTTCCAAAGATGTATTTCAAAAGCTTTTTATGACTTATTGGAAATCATGCTGTCAGAGAGTGAGGAAGTACCGGAAATGCTGCTGGCTGTCTCTGTGCAGATGCGTGGACTGGGCGCTCTGGCGGTGACGGTTATTTGGCATGAGAAGCCAGCAGGGCTCTGAGCTCCATCCCCAGCCAAGTGACTCGCTGACACTAGGAGACAGCCTCATCAGCAGAGAGAACACAGCGGGGAAGAGGCTGTGTCCTGGCTGACTGCATGAAGTCTTTTTTTAACATTTGAGACAGGATCTCACTGTGTTGCCCAGGCTGGAGTGCAGTGGCACAATCATGGCTCACTGCAGCCTCACCGTCTGGGCTCAAGTGGTCCTCCTGTTTTAGCTTCCCGAGTAGCTGGGACCACAGGCGCATGCCACCATTCCTGGCTAATTTTTGTTAAAATGTTGTTCATGGTGTTGTCCAGGCTGGTCTCAAACTCCTGGGCTCAAGCTGCCCACCTTGGCCTCCCAAAGTGTTGGGATTATAGGTGTGAGCCACTGCACCTAGCCTCATTAAGATTTTAATATGCCTAAGTTTATCTTTTTAAAAACCCATATTGAGTATAGAGGAAAAGAAACAACATATAAATAAGCTTTTTCACAATCAAATTAAATATTACTTAAATAAGAAGAGCTTTCCTAACTAAATGCTGCCACAGGTACGATTTTAAAATATTCTTCTTTTTCTGAGTAGTTTTTTTTTTTTGTAGAGACAGAGTCTTGCTGTGTTGCTCAGGCTGGTCTTGAACTCCTGCATTCAAGCAATTCTCCCACCTCAGCCTCCCAAAGTTCTCGGACTACAGGTGTAAGCCCCTGTGCCCGGCTTGCACAAAGTCTTGGTACCTTCTGTGGACGGCAGGTATCCAGGGGTTCCCAGAAGACCCCTGGTGAGTCTGCAGAAAGAGGGGCTTTATTTCTGAAGGTCCAGATTTAGCCTGTCCATCAAATCAGCCCCTCCACCCTCATCACCCAAGGCCATACTCTTCCCTCCTGAGTCGTTCTGTATGGGGAGATGGTGATATGTGTCCTGACAGTAAAAAATGCTCCTGACCAGAAGGCAGGGCTTCAGCTAAGCCTTGGCCTGGGGTGCAGCAGACCCCTCTGGGGGTCTCCTCAGCCAATGATGACTTATTCTCTGGAAACGGTCCCAGTACACGGGAGACGCTCATGGTTTCTGAGCCTTGTCCTCCCCATGCACTTACTTGTGGTTACTGATTGATTTGGGGACAGCATCGTTTTCATCTCAGGCCTATCACATTCGTCCTCCCGGGAGCAGGAATGGCGCGCGGTGGCCACGCAGACTGCAGCTGGGGCCGTGGAGATTGTGCAGGTCACTGGGAGCTGGGCCAGCGCTGTCTGGTCCCCGGCTTCTTGTGGCTTCCCTCAAATTTGCTACTTACTCCGTTCCTCTGAAATGCATCCAGCTCGAGTTTGCGAGAGTCACTTTCTGTTTCTTCCCTTTTATTTGGGGGTGGTGGAGAGGAAGGCAACATGTTTCTGACTGACCTGGGAGACGTCCCCAGCGGGTCCTCATTCCCACTGGGGCCTGGATCCCAGCACCTCTCCGGCACATCCCGAACAGCGATGGAAGCTCGTGCACACCCCTCTGCCTTTGCTGCATGGAAACTGTCTTCACGTCCTTCTGTTTCCTCCTCCCCGATCTCGCCTCAACGTCATGGCGCAGCTGTCTTCTCTCCGTGAAGACTTCTTTGTCCCCCTTCTTTCTGGTGCTGTGGGATCAGTCAGGCCACTGTGACGTTCAGTCTGTTACCCAGAGTTTCTGGTGTCTTTCTGCTCCCTGTAGGCATGGACTCATTCTGACCTTTCCTTTCTACCCCTCCATGCTGAACGCAGAGTCCCACATCTTTAGGTGCTCAGTGGCATCTTACTCAGCAGAGATGGGAAGGAGCAAGGCATCTTGAGCAACAAGAAGATCTTGGCTCTTCATCAAGATAAAGACTCATTTTCTAAGGAAGTCAGGCCAGACTGTGGCAGGCATCGGTATCAGGATGAGGAACTCGTCCCAGGTGTGAGTCTTCAAAATGCACTCACAGCCACTCATTGTAAGGAGCCTCCACAGAGACAGTGACATCTGATGAAAGGAAGTGGCATGGAGGAAATGGCAGTGGCGTAGGAAAAGTGACCTGTTCCATTGGAGTGGGAGGACGCTGCAGATTCAGCCAACAGTCATCGCATTCCTCCCTTGTCTCAGAGGCTGGCCTGAGTGTTCTCACGCTATCCAGTTTAATTTACCCAAAACCCCGTGAGGTGCATAGTCCAGGCTTGGATGAGAGGATCGGAGCTCGGATGCTGAGTGACTTGTACGTGGTCAGAGGGTGATGAAGGGGCGGAGCCTGGGCGGGAATCCAGGTGTCCCCCAGGTGTTGTGACTCCAGAGCATCTTCTCTCCCTATCCTTTGGCTTTCCTTTTCCATGAGCCACTGCGGTCATCCTCTCAGGTGTGAGTCGTTGACAAATCTGTGCTGGACACATGTTTTTATTGCAGCATTATTCACAATAGCAAAGACTTGGAACCAACCCAAATGTCCGTCAATGATAGACTGGATAAAGAAAATGTGGCTCATGTACACCATGGAATACTGTGCAGCTGTAAAAGAGAATGAGTTCATGTCCTTTGCAGGGACATGGATGAAGCTGGAAGCCATCATCCTCAGCAAACTAACACAGGAACAGAAAACCAAACACTGCATGTTCTCACTCATAAGTGGGAGTTGAAAATGAGAACACATGGACACAGGGAGGGGAACGTCACATACTGGGACCTGATGGGGGGTCGGGGCTAAGGGGAGGGAGAGCATTAGGACAAATACCTAATGAAAGGGGGACTTAAAACCTGGATGAAGAGTTGATAGGTGCAGCAAACACCACGACACAGGTGTGCCTGTGTAACAAACATGCACGTTCTGCACATGTATCCCATTGCTTAAAGTAAAATTTAAAACAGTGTGCTGGACACACCATTCTTTGGCACAACGTGGCCTAAAGGGACCTACTTAGTGAGGCCTGTGCTGTGCTCTCTGCGGCTGGGGATAATTCATTCTTCCTCATCTCTCAGATTTCAGTTCTAAGAGCCCTGTGCACCTGTTTTAATCACTTGTACTGCAACTGCAATCTACTTATTTTTATAATTATTGGGAGATGGCGATCTCCCTGCTGCCCTGACACCCCACCCCCACACAGTTGTGAGCTCCATCAGGACAGCCGCATGAGGCTGTTACCATGTTTTTGTTAGTTATGACCATTCCCTGCACATAGCAGGTACACAGTTATTTGTAGGGGAACAAAACTGTGCATGAACACAAGGTTGAATAGTGAATAAAGGAATGGACTGTGGATGTGACATATTTGGCCTAAACATTCAAATCCATCATTACAGGGCTGAATATGCTGCGAGGGAGCTGGAGACTGCTCCAGGACTTCCCACCTCTTTTGTTCCGTCCTTATCTCTGAAAACTCCCTGCCTCCCATCCTCTTCTTTCAGAATCTGCCTTCGGACCATCTTTCCTTTTCTATTTCTTTGTTTTTTTGAGGCAGAGTCTTGCCCTGTTGCCCAGGCTGGAGTGCAATGGCATGATCTCAGCTCACTGCAACCTCTGCCTCCCAGATTCAAGTGATTCTCCTGCCTCCGCCTCCCGAGTAGCTGGGATTACAGGCCCCCACCATCATGCCCAGCTATTTTTTGTATTTTTAGTAGAGACAGGGTTTCACCATGGAGGTCAAGATGGTCTCGAACTCCTGAGCTTCTGATCCTCCCGCCTCAGCCTCCGAAAGTGCTGGATTACAGGCGTGAGCTGCTGCGCCCGGCCCGGGCCACGTTTTCCATCAGGAAGTTCATCAGGTGCCCCACGCTAGGAGGGAGATGACTGCCATGGCCTCTGTGCCACCCTCTTGTGGGGCTGTGGTGAATGAAAGGTGGCTCCCTGTCCAGGGGATGAGGCTGTAAATATGTTCCTCCTATCATGCCAGTCACACCAAGACTTAATCTGCAACTTTTACAAACATGCACATCCATGAAGCCACAGCCCTGTTACATCCTCTGGTGCTGTCCTCGCAATAGTGAGCGAGTTCTTGTGAGATCTGCTTGTTTGAAAGCACATGGTGCCTTCGTCCCCCTCTCTTGCTATTGCTCTGGCCATGTGAAGTGCCGCCTCGCGCTTCACCTTCTGCCACGTGTAAAAGCTTCCTGAGGCCTTCCCAGAAGCAGACACTGCTATGCTTCCTGTACAGCCTGCAGAACCGTGAGCCAGTTAAGCCTGTTTTCTTATAAATTACCCATGCTCAGGTATTTATTTACAGCAGTGCAAGAACGAACTGATCTATTAGTGACATATTCGTTTATTGGACTGATATATTTATTGCACAAACTCAGACAAGATGGGAAAGTGGAGGGGGAGTTTACCCCAGGAGCAATGATTCAGTCACCCATGGCAAGGTCTCAGCTACTCAGGAGGCTGAGGCAGGAGGGTTGCTTGAGCCCAGGAGGTCAAGGTTGCAGTGAGTGGTGATCATGCCTGGGCGATAGAGTGATGTAAGTAATCTCTCTCTTCTCCAAAAGTTCCCCCTTGGCCTTTCACCGTCAGCCCCGATTTCTGCCACAGGGAGTGAATTGCTATTCTTGTCTTTTATACCTTTGATTAGTCAGTCTGCTGCAGAACTTCACATAAGTAGAATCGTAGAACATACACCCCTTAGTGTCTGGCTTCTTCCGCTCAGCGTAGTGGCTGAGAGCATCATCCATTTGTTGCATGTGTAGACTTTTAGTATCAAGTATATTCTGCTACGTGAATACATTTCAGTTAGTTTATCCATTTTCCTGCTGATGAACATTTGGGCTATTTGTTTTTATGGTTTTTTTTTTTTTTTTTTACTGAGTTTCGCTCTTGTTACCCAGGCTGGAGTGCAATGGCGCGATCTCGGCTCACCACAACTTCTGCCTCCTGGGTTCAGGCAATTCTCCTGCCTCAGCCTCCTGAGTAGCTGGGACTACGGGCGTGCGCCACCATGCCCAGCTAATTTTTTGTAGTTTTAGTAGAGACGGGGTTTCACCATGTTGACCAGGATGGTCTCGATCTCTTGACCTTGTGATCCACCCGCCTCGGCCTCCCAAAGTGCTGGGATTACAGGCGTGAGCCACCTTGCCCGGCCCTGTTTTTATGTCTTTTATTGTATTGTCTGTGTTTTGTGAAGTTCTGACAGGAAGACTTTTTATTTGTCTGTATAATGATAACTGTATATAACACCTTAGTCTTTTAGGTCCCTGTCCCCTTGTAAAGTCATAGTGGGAAGATCGTAGTTCTTCTTTCTCCTCTGCTCACCGATACCTAATTGTAGCTAGTGTTGTTTTTCTTAGTGTTAACTTTGTTCTTTTGTTACTTGACCTGGGAGTTTCAGATCACAGCTGTTACTCGGCTCACTGATACCTCTGCCTCCAGGGTTCAAGTGAGTCTCCTGCCTCAGCCTCCTGAGTAGCTAGGATTACAGGTGTGCGCCACCACACCCAGCTAATTTTTGTATTTTCAGTAGAGATGGGGTTTTACCATGTTGGCCATGCTGGTCTCGAACACCTGACCTCAAGTGATCCATCTGCCTTGTCTCCTAAACTGCTGGGATTCCAGGTGTGAGCCACCATGACTGGCCAGTATAGCTTTTCTATCGTCCACCTTCTTTCCTCTTCCTCTCCCATTTTTTCCCTGTATGATTTCTACATTGCTGGGTCCATAATATTTATATTCTGTTCTGTCATTATCCTCATGTAAGTTTTAGCCTTTATTTTACAATTAAATGCAGCCAAGGCTCTGTTTGTCTGTCTGGTTTAGTTTTCCTTTAAACATTTTTTTTTTTTAATTATTTTTATTTAGTAGAAATGGGGGTCTCACTATGTTGGCCAGGCTGGTCTTGAACTCCTGAACTTAAGTGATTCTTCCACCTTGGCCTCCCGAAGTGCTGGGATTATAGGTGTGAGTCACTGTGTCTGGCCTGTCTGGTATAGCTTCCTAACTAATCTTAAATTTAGCTGAAATTCATACTCTGGCACTTTCCTCAAGGAGACTCATAAGAGCAATATCATTTGAATTCTTTCCTGTTAAAAACTTGTGTCTGGCGTCTATAACTGAAGGACCATTTGGCTGGATACAAAATACTTGGCTTACACTGTCTGTACTTGAAGGCCTAGTATGCATCATTACATTGTCTTCTGGCTTTGAATTTTGCTGAGGCAAGTCTGATTTCTTCCCTTAGAAGTGACTTTTTTTGTTTGGCTGCACAAAGGATCTTTGAAGTTCAATAACTTTAATAGCCCACGTTGTAAGGTCAGCAATTCTGGGTTAATTTTCCCTGGTACATTGTATTTGTTTTAAATGTGTACATACAAATCTTTATTTTATGAAAGTGTTCTTCAATTATAAATTTAATTTGTTCCATTATTTTGATTTCCTTTTTTGTAAAAAAAGAAAAAAAATTCATTATGCGTGCATCGGCTTGCTTTTACTTGTTTTCTCCACACATGCCTTTCTGTCGAGTCATTTGGAATTCTGTCTTTGTTTTCACTCTTTCACTTGCGGCTTTTTGTTCCCAGTATCACTTAGTGGCTGTGCCAGTATCTCTGCCTGTGGTTTGCCCTGGTCCCATTCCAATTTCATTTTAATTTCCGCAATGATTTCATTTTCTTCTCCAGTTTATTTCCCCAGTTTGCCCGTTGCTGCTTCACCATCTTACTGTCTCATGTTTCTTTCCTGAGGAACTGAGTGTCTGCCTGAGGTTTCTCCTTAGTAGAGGCTATTATTTTATTTTTTGAGACAGAGTCTTACTCTGTGGCCCAGGCTAGAGAGCAGTGATGTGATTTGGCTCACTGCTATTTCTGCCTCCTGGGTGCAAGTGATTCTCCTGCCTCAGCCTCCCAGGTAGCTGGGATTACAGGCACCTGCTACTAAGCCCAGCTAATTTTTTGTATTTTTAGTAGAGATGGGGTTTCACAATGTTGGCCAGGCTGGTCTTGAACCCCTGACCTCATGATTCACCCGCCTTGGCCTCCCAAAGTGCTGGGATTACAGGTGTGAGCCATTGCGCCCGGCCCAAGGCAATTCTTAAGATTAAAAAAAATGCACATGAAATATCAGGTTACTATTTTTAATTTGTTTTAAGGGAACTTTTTTTTTGGTGTTATTTTTCTGTTAGTACATTTGATCGCTCATTTCCTGACTTTTTCTAACATCTTTGTTTAACGTATTTGGTATTAGTTCTTATTAAATGAGTTAGACTTTCCTGGAGACATGAGGGGTCTTCTAGACTCTTTTCTGCTGCAGCAGAGACAAATTGTTTCCTGGAAATAAGACTCATCTACTTAATAAGCTTTGACCTCAATAGCAGGCAATCAGTATATCGTTGTGGGTTGAATAAATTCTAGGAAAGTATCTGATTAATGCATTCATCTTCAGTAATAAGTGCCTTTGCACTGATTTTCGGGAGCTGAATGGGAGACTTCTTGTGGTTGAGGCTGATTAAACCTCAGGGAATAAATAATAAATTGAGAACATCCTTTGTAATACAAATGAAGTGATTACATATGTAAAAATAACTTAAAAGTGTTTTAAAAAGAGATACATCGGAGATGTTTTCCTCCTCTGTTTTCAGCATTACAAAGTGGAATTGTAACATTGAGTATAAAAACAACTAAAATCAGCTTTCCTTTCTGTAGTGTAGATAAACAGGAGGGAGGGAAGAAGCAGAGGGAAAGGAGGAGGAAGGAACATCAGGAGAGAAAAACCACCTTGCTCTTTAGAGAAACAAGAGGCCATGGGGATCCACGGGCGGCTCATGCGGGATACCTGGGGTCAGGAGAGACTGGAGGCTTGGCCCTGTGTGGCAGGAATGTCCCCAGTAGGCAGGCTGCCATGCAGCCACAGCGTTGATTTCTCTATGGTGCCACACGTGGAACCGAGTGTCTGAGGAGTCCAGCAGAACGCTGCCATTAATCTAGATGACCGAAGTCAGGACCAAGCCAAGGGCGAGCACTCGTCTACAGTCATAAAAACGCGGCAAGTGCCCTGCCTGGGAGCCTACAGACTGACCGGCTTATAGACAAATCTTGGCCGTAAAAGCTGGATGACCTTGGGCAAATTACTTCCCCTGTGTGATCCTCTATCTCTCATCTGTACGCTAAGAGGTGGACTCCGTGGCCTCCTCTTGCCCCTTTGGTTCCAAAAATTTTATTAAAATTGTCTTCAGAGAGAGGGATGGATTGCACTCAGTCTGATGCCGAGTCATTATGGTTAGAATGTGTCTTTGCAGAGAGCCTCTATCCTGCGTGGACACCAGCTTTGGCCAGCGGTCATGCTGGGTGGGACAGTGGCACCAGGGGAGGCGACAGGACTGGGGCAACCTGGGGAATGAAGACTCGGTCTTTCCACCTGTCTGCTCCTTCTGGAGGATCTCCTGGTTTTGGGGACTTCAGGGACTTCGGCTTGAAGACAGAAGTTAAATTCTCAATAATTTCAAAAAGATGAAAACGTGGTAGTCCCCTCCTACACATTGCTACCCACATTCTCTTTCTTTTTTCTTTTACTTTTTTTTTTTTT
>NW_016107335.1:6007642-6026763 GCF_001604975.1 Cebus imitator | reverse complement strand
TCCCCCAGCCTTAGCTGGGACTGCTGATGCATGTCCTGCCAGATAATTTTTGTATTTTTTGTAGAGACGAGTTTTGCCATGTTGCCCAGGCTGGTTTCAAATTCCTGAGCTCAAGCAATCTGTTGCCTTAGCCTCCCAAAGTGTTGGGATGATGGGTGTGAGCCGCCACACCCGAGCTGTTTGCTGGCTTTAATGGTGCACACTGCCATTTGCAGACACCTGCAGGACAGGAAGGTCCAGGTGGCCTCCAGCCAACAGCCAGCAGGGAGCAGAGATCTCACCCCACCTCACAAGGAATGGATCTCACTCTTAGCCCTGTGAGCTCAGAGGTGACACCCCAGACGAGACTCCAGGCCCGGCTGATGCCTCAAGTGTAACCCAGTGAGAGACGCTGGTGCCGCAGAGGAGCCTGCTGAGTCGTGCCTGGATTCCTGATAGAAACTGGGTCATAACAAATGTGCATTGTTTTAAGCTACCGAGTGTGTGCTGATTTGTTCTGTAGTTAAGATAACTAGTAAAGAAGGTTCCCAGAGTTAGCTACACTCAAGATTCAGAGCACAACCTTTAAGACTGCCATGTTGGCAGGGCGTGGTGGCTCACGCCTGTAATCCCAGCCAAGGTGGGTGGATCACGAGGTTAGGAGTTCGAGACCATCTTGGCCAACATGGTGAAACCCTGTCTCTACCAAAAATACAAAAATTAGCTGAGCATGGTGGCGTGTGTCTGTAATCCCAGCTACTCAGGAGGCTGAGGCAGGAGAATTGCTTTAACCTGGGAGGTGGAGGTTGCAGTGAGCCGAGATTGTACCACTGCACTCCAGCCTGGTGACAGAGCTAGACTCCATCTTAAAAAAAAAAAAAAAAAAAAAAAAAAAGAGTGCCATGTTGGCCTAAGTCTCTGAAAACAGTCACAAGATTGGGGATATCAGGGACCACCGTCACTTCAGACCACCTGGCTAGGAATATGGGTTTCCCATGACCACCTTCAGGTTCATTAATTCACTAGAATAATTCACAGAACTCTGGAAAGTGCCAGACTTAAAATCACACTTTCATTATAGCAAAAGGATACAAATTAGACTTGGCTGAAGGAAGAGATGCAGAGGAGGAAGTCTGGGGGCTCCCATCACACTCTCAGCATGGACATGTGATGGCACAGAGTCTCCAAACCCGGGAGCTCGCCTGTGCTTGAGTCCAGGGATTTTATGGAGGCTTCATCACCTTGGCATGGTTGATTGAATCATTGCTTCTGCAGGGAACTCCCCCTCCGTTTTCCCTTCTCTTCCGAGTTTGAACTGATATATTAGGCTGTTCTTGCATTGCTATAAAGAAATACCTGAGACTGGGTAATTTATTTTATTATTTTTTATTTTACTTTAAGTTCTGGGAGACATGTGCAGAACGTGCAGGTTTGTTTCACAGGTATACATGTGCCATGGTGGTTTGCTGCACCCATCAACCCCTCATTTTTTAAGCTTGGCATGCATTGGGTATTTGTCCTAATGTTCTCCTTCCCCTTGGCCCCCAACCCACGACAGGCCCCAGTGTGTGATGTTCCCCTCCCTGTGTCCATATGTTCTCATTGTTCAATTCCCACTTACGAATGAAAACATGCGGTGTTTGGTTTTCTGTTCCTGTGTTACTTTGCTGAGCCTGATGGCTTCCAGCTTCATCCACGTTCCTGCAAAGGACATGAACTCATTCTTTTTTACAGCTGCATAGTATTCCATGGTGTATATGTGCCACATTTTCTTCATCCAGTCTATCATTGATGGGCATTTGGGTTGGTTCCAAGTCTTGGCTATTGTGTATAGTGTTGCAATAAACATATGTGTGCACATGTTGTGTCTTTAATTGGCTCACGGTTCTGCAGGCTGTACAGGAAGCATAGTGCCAGCTGCTTCTGGGGAGGCCTCAGGAAGCTTTTACTCGTGGTGGAGGGTGAGGTGGGAGCAGGCACTTCACAGGGCTGGAGCAGGAGCAAGAGAGAGGGAGAGGAAGGCGCCACACACTTCTAAACAACAGGTCTCGCAGGAGCTCACTATCGCGAGGACAGCAGCAAGGGGATGGTGCTAAACCGTCCGTGAGAAATCCGCCCCCATGGTCCACCTCCCACCAGGCCCCACCTCCAACACTGGGGATTACAACTCAACATGAGAGTGGGTGTCGACAAATACCCAGACCGTATCAGGTGATGCCACACAGCTCAAAGCTCCAACCCTTGAATGATGTGGCTGTTCTTTCTGGCTGGCCCCTCCCTGAGTTGCTTCATGGGTATAAACTGTCAGATGGTCTGAGGGGCCCACCGTGAACAGACACTCCTGTGACTTGGGACATTCTGGGAATTCAGGGGTTTTCTCTCGGGACCTGGGGCAGAGGCCAGGCCTCTTTTTGGGTAAAGTTAATTCTTCATGGGGCAGCAGGGATGCTTTCTGGGTGATGGAAAAGAGGGTTGGTGATTTGGGAAGTAGAGGATGCGTCCCTCCCTAAGGACAGGAACCTGGAGGCCAGGTTGAACACAGCTCTGGTTGAAGTTGTCCTTGTGTGAGACCCACGGAGGGCGGTAGAATTTTCCATGCAGAGGATTTTCAGGAAAAAGTAGCCTAACCTTTGAAAAAAGGCAAAACACAGTATCACCACCTTTGAATATTGTGCCCCAGTGTTTTCTGGAAAGCCCACCTGAAGGTCATCTGACTCATGGGAAAGGCAATTGTTTTTCGCTAGCAACTGATGGAGGCCCTGGTGTTTTACAGCCCTGTACAATTAGAGGTTAACTTGCAGAAATCTGGCAAGGCGTTCTTATTTTTTTTCCACTAATAGCAAAGATAACCTCAAAGTTTATGGTTTTATTGGCTGATAGGACATTCACCAGTTTCTTAATCTAGAATCCAGCGATCTCATTTCCTTTTCCCTCTGTGGTTGTTCTCTTTCTCCTTGTTGATTTCTCTTTCATTCTTCCCCTATCTCCTGCCCCCCTTTCTCCCCACCTCCTCCCTGAGGCTCCTCCCGTGGGCTCCTCACAGCCTTTCCTGTCTCCACTTCCCATGACTCCTTCTGCAATCAGGGTGGCCTGAATACTCTGTTTCCTCCCCACTGTGCAGCAAGTAGAGCTGTGTGTCCCCAGAAAACAGGAGGTGTATTTAAGTAGCAGTACTTGATTTCCATAAGTACAGCGAAGAATAATGCCCAATTCAGAACTGGTTCATTGAGTCACCATGTATGGCTCCCTTGTGGGGAGGATAATAGATCTGTGTGTCCTTAGCTGTTCCTGCAGATCAGGGAAAAATAAAAGTAGAGCGGTGAGCCATAAATTATAGGATAAATGAAAATATACACAGGACCTCTACGATTTTGTCTGAATGCAGTGCTCAGTTCTAATCGATATAATGTATTTTTTATTATTAAATAGCCCATTATAATATAATGGGACAATAAATACAGATAAAAGTGTTCCCAGTGAGTCATTCCTTTTGGAATAATGACTATTTGATTATAGAATGATTTGGCTTTTAATTTACACCGGTGTTTAATGTGTCCCTGTTAACTTAATATTCTCCTGGTGGTGAGTGCAGGCCGGTCCCAGACAGTGATGAATGGAAACACGGGGGAGCTTCATCACGGGGCAGCTCCCGTGTGGGGCCACTCTGGGCTCGGTGTCCTGCAGGCTTCGAGATCCATCCGGAGGGATCTTCCTGCTCCTGGGGCACTGCCTGGCCTGGCGGGGACAGCTGAGTGGGTGGAACACAGGCTGTGTCTGTATCACCTCTTGCTTTTCTCTATCCACGGACTCTGGAGGACATAAAACTTGGCACATTCAGTCATTTAAAAGGACTTCTTTTTTGTTTCTTTTGCTTTTTTTTTTTTTTTTTTTTTTTTTGTTTTTTTTTTTTTTTTCTTTTTTTTTTTTTTTTTTTTCTTTTTGAGACAGAGTCTCACTCTGTCACTCAGGCTGGAGTGCAGTGGCATAATCTCGGCTCACTGCAACCTCCACCTCCCAGGTTCAAGTCATTCTCGTGCCTCAGCCTCCTGAGTAGCTGGGACTACAGGCACCTGCCACCATGTCCGGCTAGTTTTTTTGTACTTTTAGTAGAGATGAAGTTTTGCCATGTTGCCCAGGCTGGTCTTGAACTCCTGAGCTCAGGCAATCCACCTGCCTTGGCCTCCCAAAGTGCTGGGATGGCAGGCGTGAGCCACCGCGCCTGGCCTGCACGGCTTCTAAAACAAATCTTGTTACTCCCCAGGTGTCTACCGGCCGACACGTCCCTGGGCCTCAGGTTTGCATTTTGGGCCGTTAAGGATAGACACTGTGTTTTACTCGTCTTCACGTCCTCAGAACTTAGAGCAGGACCTCACGTGAGCTCTGATGGCCGAGGCTCGGCTGTCTTGAGACTCACGTCCAGGTCTATCCTCCTCACAGATCCCTGGGCCTCAAACCATGGGCGGAACGTAGGAAGGAGAGAGAGGCTGGGATGCTACTGAGTGAGCAGACTTCCTGCAGACTCAGGCTTTCTTCTGGGTCCTCTGTGGTTTAAATTAAAATAAGTAAAATGGTTTCTACCTGGGAGCTCCCCGATGGAAGGTGTAGCAGTCAGATGTGGAGGGACCCTTCTCCCCACTTTCCAGGATCTCATCTGTGGAAGCCCCTGCCCTCCACAGAACAATCAAACGTCGCTTCCATGGTTATGCCGTGTACGATCGGAAGGTGTTATGTGTTTTGTCCGCTGGCTGACTCTCTTGCCTCTCCCTTGCTGGATTTTTTGTTTTAAGGCGAGGTTTCACTCTGTCACCCAGGCTGGAGTGTAATGGCATGATCGCCACTCACTGCACCCTTGACCTCCTGTGCTCAAGCCGTCCCCCAGCCTTAGCTGGGACTGCTGATGCATGTCCTGCCAGATAATTTTTGTATTTTTTGTAGAGACGAGTTTTGCCATGTTGCCCAGGCTGGTTTCAAATTCCTGAGCTCAAGCAATCTGTTGCCTTAGCCTCCCAAAGTGTTGGGATGATGGGTGTGAGCCGCCACACCCGAGCTGTTTGCTGGCTTTAATGGTGCACACTGCCATTTGCAGACACCTGCAGGACAGGAAGGTCCAGGTGGCCTCCAGCCAACAGCCAGCAGGGAGCAGAGATCTCACCCCACCTCACAAGGAATGGATCTCACTCTTAGCCCTGTGAGCTCAGAGGTGACACCCCAGACGAGACTCCAGGCCCGGCTGATGCCTCAAGTGTAACCCAGTGAGAGACGCTGGTGCCGCAGAGGAGCCTGCTGAGTCGTGCCTGGATTCCTGATAGAAACTGGGTCATAACAAATGTGCATTGTTTTAAGCTACCGAGTGTGTGCTGATTTGTTCTGTAGTTAAGATAACTAGTAAAGAAGGTTCCCAGAGTTAGCTACACTCAAGATTCAGAGCACAACCTTTAAGACTGCCATGTTGGCAGGGCGTGGTGGCTCACGCCTGTAATCCCAGCCAAGGTGGGTGGATCACGAGGTTAGGAGTTCGAGACCATCTTGGCCAACATGGTGAAACCCTGTCTCTACCAAAAATACAAAAATTAGCTGAGCATGGTGGCGTGTGTCTGTAATCCCAGCTACTCAGGAGGCTGAGGCAGGAGAATTGCTTTAACCTGGGAGGTGGAGGTTGCAGTGAGCCGAGATTGTACCACTGCACTCCAGCCTGGTGACAGAGCTAGACTCCATCTTAAAAAAAAAAAAAAAAAAAAAAAAANTGAGACGGAGTCTCACTCTGTTGCCAGGCTGGAGTGCAGTGGCACAATCTTGGCTCACTGCAACCTCTGCCTCCCAGGTTCAAGTGATTCTCCTGTCTCAGCCTCCCGAGTAGCTGGGACTACAGGCGCCACTACGCTGGCTAATTTTTGTATTTTTAGTAGAGATGGGGTTTCATTATGTTGGCAAGGTGGTCTCAATCTCTTGACCTTGTGATCCGCCTGCCTTGGCCTCCCAAAGTGCTGGAATTACAGGAGTGAGCTACTGCACCCGGCCTAAAAGGACTTAAGAGCCTACAGTGTGCCAGGCACTCTTTAAGGGCAGTAATGAAAGAAAAAAACCATAAGATAAGAACCCTGGAGTGTGGAGTGTGGCATTTTGGGAGAGGACAGGCATGCCATGCAAGACAGAGCCAGCCGCTGGTCAAAGGGGTGAACATGGGCTTGATTCCATAATAACCTTTGCAAGGGGGCAGGTGCCCAGTGAGCTTAGAACCCAACTGAGATTTGTATGGAAGCAATGGAGCGCCTTAAAGGGAAAGGGAGCAGGTGAGCTGGGCTCCAGCAGAGACTGGGGTTGTTCCCTGGTGCTTGTCTGAAAGGAGAAGCGACCTCCTCAATTCTGTGCCAGGAGGTGGCTGTGCTGATTGGCTGGAGGTGGAGAGCAGGAGTTATTTCTGAGAGAAGCCTCCCAGGTCCCTGAGAAGACCTTCTGGGTGGTGGAGACCATCACAAAGCAGGAGAGAAAGGACACGCAACTGCAGGCTTTCTGGAGTAGCTGCTGCAGGGCTTCCTGGGGCCTGTCTGCCACCAGATATCTGCGGGAACAGACAGGAACCCTCCAGGTCGCTTTGTGCTTTCTCAGACAGGCACTTTTGCAGGCTAGGGACGCGTTAGGAATTCCGCCTTCGGCTGTTAGAAACAATGTTAGTGCTGAGCAAGTCTTTTAGCATGGAGGGGCGACGTGGATGAAATCATTTGTGCTGGGAGTCTGCTGCTTTTACAGCCAAAGTTGAAGCCTGGTTAAAAAGAGGGCTCAGAGGAGCTGGACCAGAGTTTGGTCAAGAGGAGGGTCTTGTCAATTCCCTTAAGCATGAGGAGGGGATTTCCTTCATCTACAATCCCTTTCCCCCGCTCTCTCTCCCCACCCAGCTGCCTCCCAGACACTTCTTCCAGCTACAAGGATGGAGCTGGGGGCAGACCTCCACAGCAGTGTTTGAAGCTTTGGACCACGGCAGTCATCCCATTCTCTAGGACAGAAAAAAAAATGAGAATTTTCTAGCAAGAATTTCTGTTTTCCTAAGTGAATTGTAGGCTAACTAGTCGCTAAACACTCTCCTCCCTAAACTCAAGATGCCTAAAGCTGGCCAGGCGCAGTGGCTCTTGCCTGTAGTCCTAACACTTGGGGAGGCCAAGGCAGGAGGATCGTTTGAGGCCAGGGCTTTGAGACCAGCCTGGGCAACAGAGCAAGACCTTGTCTCTACAAAATACTAAGCTGTGGTGGTGATTGCTGGTATTCCCAGCTGTTTGGGAGGCTGGAGCTACTTGGGAGGCTGAGCCCAACAGTTCGAGGTTACAGTGAGCTGTGATTGTGCCGCTGCACTCCAGCATGGGTGACACAGTTGCTGGAGCTACTTGGGAGGCTGAGCCCAACAGTTCGAGGTTACAGTGAGCTGTGATTGTGCCGCTGCACTCCAGCATGGGTGACACAGTTGCAGCCTGTGTCTTAAAAAAATGTCTAAAGCTGAATTCATCACCTTCTCCTAAAACATTCCCTTCTTCTCGTTCATTCGTAGTGATGGCTATTCCCATGGTGTGCTGGCAAAGGTGTAGCTTCGAACGTTGCTGCTGGAGGTCTACTCCTGGCTCTGCCCTCGTAGCTGGAAGGGGTGTCTGGGAGGCAGCTGGGTGGGGGAGAGGGGGAAAAGGGACTGTAGATGAAGCAAATTTCCTCCTCATGTCAACAGGCTTGTGATAAAGTACCCTGATTTCTTTGGTGTAAATACTCCCACCAAGGCTGATTCTAAGGGTGTCACGTGTTGTCACTGAAGGTGACATTGGGAGGAGCGGCACACCATTGGCTCTAGTGAGCTGGTGTGAGCTGACTTCAGCCAACTGCCAGCTGTACCACTAACCTGGTCACTCAAGCTTAAAACCTAACCTTCAACCTCGGTTTTCTTTTTTCCCTTTTCTTCCAATATCCAGCATCAGGAGAAAAGGCTGGGCTTGCTTTCCCTCCCTCCCAAGCCCCGCGGAAAGTCATGACACACTCATGCAAACGTGTCACTAGGAGGTGAGATCTCAGTCACCACGGTGTCCCTTTGGATGAGGGATTCACACTGGGGCTAACAACACCCCCTAAGGGAATTTGAGCAACTGGTGGAAGGCTTCCTTATTGTCACACTAAGGGATCATTAGGGGCATTAAGAGGATAAAATGCAAGGATGTCCCTCAATGTGCAGAACAGCACCCTCCAAGAGAGTTGTTCTTGTTCAGGCTGACATTAAAATATTATGCAAGGGTGCAAAATTTGTGCAAAAATTTGTTTATAACATTGAAGCCTAGAGCCGAATTCTGTTTTACATATAAGTACAGAGTATTTTTGCATGATTTCATTATATGCCAACTTCAGTGGCTTTTATTCTGGTGTTCACCCTTACCTTTCTCATTTGCTTTTCTGTACTTGTATGAGGTAGCTTCTAGTCTTATTTTTCCAGAATCTAAACCTACTCCCTATATGCATGTACCAGACAATATAGTTTATTGTTTTGAGGATAGCTGTGCCCGAACATGAAACAGATATCGTTTTATTATAAATTATTTATAGCTCCTTTAGTAAAGTAAGACATTACATTTATTTTTTGGAATTATGTACTTATATTATCTTTGAATATTTTTGAATTTTTTTGAGAGGACAGAAGACAGGACCTTGGAATGTCAAATGCCAAAATCATCATTCGTCTCTTCTACAAACATTGTAGATCCAAAGCAAAGCCAGACGGAGGCTAGAGAAAAAAAAAAACAAAAACAAAAACAAAACTGCACATTTGTTCAAAAGAGCATATTTCTAGACCTGATAAATGGACTTGTCTAAGCGTTGCAAAGAAAATTCTTGTATAGGAATACTCATATATCAGAAGTAACTTTTTTATTCCTGTCTGCATCCTTTTAGCCTAATCTGCTTTCATTTGCATTATTTAAATTACAGCAGCCCAGGTGGGATGATACTAAAAATAATCAGCTCTTAGGACAGCTGGGCAGCTGCTCTAGACAGGACCCCTCCAGTGCAGGAAAGAAGGTTCCCAAAGCCCCTGCTGGGCCCAAGCTTAAGCTTTTTGTTGCTGGACGGTGGTGAGGTCTATGGTGGTGAGGTAAGGGGTTTAGTGGCTGGGTGGGAAGGTCACTTAAGGGTTTGCGGCTGTGGGTGTTTATCATCGGCATGGAAAGGTTTCAACATCTTAACAACAGGGTGGTTGTACAGGTGCTTACAGGTGGAATCGAACCCCAAGCCCAGATGGTAATACCGAATACAGCACTGAGCTCTCCAGAGAAACTGGGGTGAGGGATGGGCTATGTCATTACGAATTCCAGGCACTCTGGTGGGGCCTCATCTGCTAGACCCTGCTCTACGCCCAGGCGTCCCTGACTGCTCCGACGTATGTCTGGCTTGGCACTTGCTCTGGTGCCACTGCCCATGACTTCTGAGGGCTTAGCTCACTGTCAGGTGTTGATTTATGATTTTATTAAAATGTGATCAAAGGTGTGCTGGGATGATTAATCGCTCTCACCACTGCTATCTGAACCCACTCAGCAGCTGCCAAGTGCTGGGGAGAGACATATGGATCAGTGCTACGTAGGCCTGGACGCCAGGGCCTTGGCGTGGTGGGGGCTCCCATCACTCGAGGATGCTGTGGTTCTCTGGTGCCAGCTCAGCTCAGGCCAGCCATGACCGACAGGCTTTGACCTCTCCAACGAGCTTCTGCGAGCCTCAAGTTAGATAATAGACACCAAGGTGTCATGATGTAATGCTAGGTATTTTTTTTTTCAGGTTTTTTTTTTTATGTTCACCTTTTTATAACAATATAGTGTTTTTAAACGAAAGCAGTTCAGAATAGCCCATGGTAGATATTTAAGAAAATGGTTCTTTACATAAATATCCCAAAGACATTTGTTTTTCAGGTTTAACGTGGTGCCCTTTCTGCTAGATTTTCATTTACCCTTTACCAGCTGATTCTGAGCTCCGGCTTCATGGCCTGCCTTGTGCCTTCTTGGGAGATCAGGCTGCTAGAACTGGAAGAGGGGATGCAGAGGGGAGGGCTGGTGGACGAACAAAGCCAAAATTTCTGCCGGAATGGGGGGAGGACATAGAGTCCACTCGGGCACAGATGTCCCCCACCCACACTCCCAACTTGAGCCTCTGTGAGGCCCTGTAAAGGGTGTTAGCCCCTCCTCCTCCCCAACATCCCAACCTCTCTCTAGATTTTTTTATTATGGTGAAATACAGACAACATGAATGTAACCATCTTAGCCACTTTTAAAGGTATAGTTCGGTAGTTTTAGGTGCATTCTCATGGTTGTGTAGCCACCACCAGCATCCATTTCCCAAACTTGGTCACCTGCAAAACTGAAACCCTGTCCCCATTGCCCCTCTCCTCTCCCACCAGCCCTGGGCACACACTATTCTGTTTTCTGCTTCTATGGATTTGATGACTCCAGGGACCTCGTATGAGTAGAATCATGCGGTATTTGTCTTTTTGTGACTGGCTTTTTCCACTTGGCATGATGTCCTCAAGGCATGTGAAGCATGTTGAAGTGTACGTCAGAATTTCCTTCCCTGTTAAGGCTGAATCATGTTCCATTGCACGGATGGACCACATTTTGTTCATCCGTCATCCACTGATGAGCACTGCAGTTGCTCTTGCCTTTTCGCTGCCATGTTGAGACTGCCGTGGACATGGGTTCATTTCCTTCAGTTCTAGTCATTGAAGAGCACACTTGCCACATCCAAATCTTTTCAAATAGACTGCATTTGTCCCATAGATCCAGTATTATTTCAGTTCTGTAAGTACATACCCTCACCCAGGTGCCCTACCTGGAATCAGCTGAGGCCTCACCTCCACCTCACCTTTGCCCCTGCTCTGCCCCTGCTGTGAAAGGGTTTCCATCCTGCTCTGCCATCTTCCCGCCCCTCCCTATGTAGTTTCTGAAACCCTGGCTTTGGTCCCTGTCTCCAGAGCTGCCCTTGACCCCTTGGTTCCATCAGTTAAGTGCAGCATGGCTGGTTTGTTTCCAGGCAGTTCCTTGAGCCTTGGCCCTCCCTTCCCCTTCTGGTAACCCAGACAGCGAAGGCTGAGCTCACAGAACAGGGTTCAGTATTGATATTAAAGAAAACTTATAATAAAGCGAATCAAACATGTAATCAATTACATGCACCACGGTTATTATGTGACTAGGGAATTAGGCATGACTGATAAGCAGCTCTGAAGTGACTGTGATTAGTTTCACTTTGATGCAGCCTCTCTGGGCCTCTCTGGAGTCAGTGGGGAGTGCTGTGTGTGTGCGCATGTGGGTGCATGTGTGTGCTGGAGGGAGAAGAGAGGATGGGAAAGGGTCATTTGGAGAGGTGGTCAGTCACGGGTAGATGGGAAGGAGATCTGTGTCTGTGGCCTTGACCTCTAATGGTGGATGGGGCAGGAAGGGTTCCTTCTGAGGACTCAGCTATAGTTTTCTCTCTCCCCACTTCCACCTGCCCCCTCTCTGCTTTGCATCCCTAAAACACTTTCCCATTTTCTTTCTTTTGTTTTTCTTCCTTCCGTCCCTGACCTGAAGAGGACAGGGTGGCGGCTGCAAATCCTGGCAGGACATGCCAAATTTTAGGATAAGAGGAAGACTCTTTGCTTAAAAATTGCCCTGTGTGGTTGCCTGAAATTCTAGCCACTGATTTATATGGCCAATTCCTCTGACAGGGTACATTGGAACCTCATGGTGGATCATGGGACATCGTAAAACAGTATTCACAACTTGCAGGGTGAGGAGTTATCTGGGCTTGTCTTACTCTGAATCATTGTCTTGCCTATATTTACCCAATTATTAAAACATGTGCAAAGATGCACAAGGATTAGTCAACTCTAAAGTATTTGCTGAGCCCAGTTCTTTATCATTATGTATATTTAATCAACAGAAGCTAAAAGCACAATTACCATCCCGTGAAGTGTTTCTGTAGTTAACAAGGAGTCTACTTTTTAAAGCTCATGTTATATTTTCTTCTTGTTGAAGGCCCTTTGTTCTTATCAAAGCAAACTGCCCTCTGCTCCCTGAACATCCCATCCACTTTCACCTCCATCCCTTTGCTCATATTTTATTTTACTTCATTTATAAAATCTTATTTTATGTTTTATCGTTTTACATTATATTTTGTAAATGTGGCCTTCCATGCATTTCCAGGAGTTATGATGCAAACAGCCACGAAGGTAGCTTGCCATTGTCCACGAAACTGTATCTAATTCCTCAGACAGAAACGCCATCTCCCTCCTTGTACTCATATAACAGAGTTTCTTGCTTTGAGTATTTAATACATTTAATCTTAGGCTTTAATTACTTGTGGACTACCTTATCACTCATAGGTATTAGGTACCTCCTCAGCTTATTTGGTTTATTTATCTGCCACAACAGGTATTGCACACACATTGTGCACTCAGTGCATGTTTCCGAATCATGTCGGATGGAAATGTCAGCAAAAGGCTACAGAGGTAGCTAATTGACTTGAAATTTTATCCCCTAAAATTTAAAATCCTACTGGTTAAACCCATTACACTAATGAGATATTCTTGTCCCAACTTTTCCTACTACCCTTATTCTAATAAAGGATTCATCATTCTGTGTGTTCCGTCCCCAAGGACTTTGCTCGCTGTTGGTAACAGTGGGAGTGGAGAGTTAATCAGAGTGACTTCAGGTCAGTGCGGCAGGCTGAGCTGACACGTGAAAGGCCTCCCTCCTTTTCTAACACACACGCGTGGCAGAGAGATCACACAGCAACAACTACAACGATAACAACAAAGGTTTATTTATAGAGCCGAGTTTCTTAAGACAGAGAAATCCTCAGGCAAAAAGATGAGACAAAATCAGAATGACGCTTGACTATGGTGGGGGTGGATCTTAACATCTGCAGAAGGTAGGTGGGGCCCTGGTCAGTGTGCATTAGGACTGGAAGCTAGCTAGCTGCATACATCCACAGGTCACAAAAAGCTGCCCCATACGTGAACGCATGAAAAACTGTTGTATACTCATTTGGGGAAGCCACAGGGAACCCAGACATTTGGTGAGGTCAAGGGTGAAGAAGAAACTCGGCACTTCACTGTACTTCACAGGTGTGGCGATCCGGACTCATGCCAAGTACATGGATCAGGGACCTCGCATGGAGAGAGTACCGAGCATTGGTCCTGGGTGGGTGAAACCCATGGATCCCTTGGAGCAGGCAGCGTGGGCTCCTCCGTGTGGGCGTGTCCATGCACCAGGGCACACAAGGCACCCACGGAACGGTCAGCACTGAATATGAGTTTAAACAAATAGCTAAAAACAAATTAAAAATTCAGCTTTTATTTTTAAGGAAGGAAAGCAAACACAGATGAAGATTTGCTGCCTAAAAAGGGAAGGTAACAGAATCTTTATCATATATATTCAAAACATTAAAAGAAATGAATAAAACCGTAAAGCAAGATATTATAAAACACAATAGGCTTATTTTAAACATAACCAAAAAGTAATTCTGGAAACAAAAAAATCTTAATGTCAAAAATGCTTGATGGAATAGGAGACAGCTAAACTAAACAATGAATAATAGACAGCGGAAGAGAAAATGTGTAAATTAGAAAATAGATCTGAGGAAACCACCCATCACATAGCACAGTTATCTATTAAGGAAAACTGCAAATAAGAAGACAGGAGTGGAGGAGACAGGGAAAGATGTATTCCATGTGTAATAGTAGTTCCAAAGGCGTGAATGCAAAGGATGGGGGAGAGGAAATATTTGAAAAGATAATTGCTGGATATTTTTTGGAATAGAAGCTATACCTAAGTTAAAGATTGATGAAGTTCACTGAGTCCAGAACGGGATAAAGAAGAACAATCCACACGGAAGCACATCATAGTAACACTGTAGAACCTACAAGGAAATGGAAGAATTGGAAAGCCTTCTACAAAAGAAGAACAACTAGATTATAAGCAGAATTCTTATCAGCAACAGTAGATGCAAGGTGAAAATAGAATAGCAACACTGACATGCTGAATGATAACATCTTTCAATCAGGATTCTATACTCAGCTCGCCCGCCATTCAAGAGTGAGGGCAAATGAAGGCGTTTTCAGATATGTAGGCAACAGTTTGCCTTTCATAAATTCTTGCTAAAAAGCAACTAAAGAGTCCGGTATGGTGGCTCACAACTGTAATCCCAGCACTTTGGGAGGCTGAGGTGGGTGGATCACTTGAGGTCAGGAGTTCAAGATCAGCCTGACCAACATGGTGAAACCCCATCTCTACTAAAAATACAAAAATTAGCTGGGTGTGGTGGCGCATGCCTGTAACCCCAGCTACTTGGGAGGCTGAGGCAGGAGAATTATTTGAACCTAGGAGGCGGAGGTGGCAGTGAGCTGAGATTGTGCCACTGCACTCCAGCCTGAGCAACAGAGCCAGACTTTGTCTCAGAAATAAAAAAAGCGACTAAAGGATGTCCATCAACAAAACGATTCATTAAAAAGGAATAAGGTGTGCAAAAACGATTTGAGTAAAAGCAATTTTTTTTTTTTAACTTTTAAGTTCAGGGGTACACGTGCAGGTTTGTTACATAGGTAAACTTGTGTTATGGGGGTTTGTTGTGCAGATTATTTTATCACCCAGGTATTAAGCCCAGTATCTATTAGTCATTTTGCCTGATCCTCTCCCTCCTCCCGCCCTCCACTCTCTGACAGGCTCTGGTGTTTGTTGTCCCCTCTGTGTGTCCATGTGTTCTCATCATTTAGCTCCCACTCATAGGTGAGAACATGCAGTATTTGATTTTCTGTTCCTGTGTTAGTTTGCTAAGGATAATATCATTAATAATTTATTTTTAAAAATAGGATTATTTGGGAATAGAAAAGGTAGTACTAACATATAGAACAAAACCATGGCAGGTAGCAAGCAGAAGATTAAAGATGGGTTCTAAGATATTTATACTTGGGGGAAGCTAGAGGAATAGCCTAGTTGTAGCCTTTAGGTGTACATATTAAACTTGTAAAGGAACCACTGACAGAATAAAAATGGAATATATTCTTTCTAAACTTCTAATTAGTAGTGGAACAATTCAGGGTAGGAGAGGTAGAAAAAAGTAAGTATGGCACTAACAGGTCCAAATATTGAATACTCACAATAAAAAGGAAAAGGTTTAATTCACGTATTAAAAACATTCCTATGGATTAGTAGCTGGCTATGAGCTAGGTTAACATGTATCAATTGTAATATGTACAGTTGATAAAACTTGTATAATGTACTTATTTTTTATCCTCCTAGTTGTGACAACTGATACGTAATTTAAGAAAGAAATATATAAAAACATTGGCTAGAAAGAAATATACAAATTCATCATGGTAATTACCTCTGGGGAGGGAAGGAGAATAATGAGATGCAGGAGGAGAAAGATTTTAAGTTTAAATTTAAATGTAAAATTTTAAATTTACACATAGTTTTCTTTTTCAAATACTCAGAAAGGAACCTGAAAAAGTTAATTAGCTTAATTAATCCTTGTTTCTAGCTAGTTTCCAGTGCGTTATACTCTTCTTAGGATATACTGAGTTTTTTGTTTGTTTGTTTTTGAGATGGAGTCTCCCTCTGTCACCCAGGCTGGACTGCAGTGGTGTGATCTCAGCTCACTGCAACCTCCATCTCCCTGGTTCAAGCAATTCTCCTGCCTCAGCCTCCCGAGTAAGCTGGGATTACAGGTGTGTGCCACGACGCCAGACTAATTTTTTTTTTTTTTAGTAGAGACAAGAATTTCACTATTTGGCCAGGCTAGTCTTGAACTCCTGACCTCAAGTGATCCACTCACCTCAGCCTCCCAAAGTGCTGGGATTATAGGCATGACCCACTGTGCCCGGCCAAGATATACTAAGGTTTTATTCAGCTAACACACACATCTCCAAAGACCCATTAACTTGGTAAGTTTAATGATAGGAACTCAGGTATTGTGGCAGCCCAGAGAGATGGTAGTTTTTGGCAGGAACCTTTCAGTGGTGTGGTGGGGAAGTGAATGGGGTCATGCAGAAGGACCCTTGGGACATCTAGCACAGAGCAATGGTCCCCATCCACAGTCAGGGGCAGGTGGGGAGGCAGCCACATTGTTATCTACGTGGCATTGATACCTGCTGCCTCCCATGAAGCCGCTGCCAAGAGGTGATGGGGCTGGCTTCCTCTAGGCATTAACACGTGGGTACATGGCTTCCTGGGAGTCCTTTTGGCCAGTTCTGAGGGAGAGGGTTAGCTAACTGTGAGAATGATGATGTGACAATAATGTACTCTTGTGTCACTCCCAGCAGTGGGGTCGAGGGAGCCACCTGGATAAGCCCGTGTCTGTTCCTTAAAACAGCCCGGAACTGTGGCTCTGG
This sequence comes from Cebus imitator, assembly GCF_001604975.1. Taxonomy (NCBI): domain Eukaryota; kingdom Metazoa; phylum Chordata; class Mammalia; order Primates; family Cebidae; genus Cebus; species Cebus imitator. The sequence continues at coordinate 6,010,412 of NW_016107335.1, read as the reverse complement.
GACTCATGTGAGTCTGCATCCGTCTTTTGTGGTGCTGGACCGGAGTCAAAATAATAACAGGTTCCCAGGAAAAGGCAGCTTCTTCCGTTCAGATTTAACCAGAAGCCTCTTGCTGCAATATTCTGTCCACAAACGCGATGGGAAACAGTGTGGCTGTCCCATCCTGTTCATCAATATTTTAAGTTACATCCAACCCACATTTTCCCTCACTGTCCAGCTGTGACCCAGCAAGGGGGCTCAGCCTGACGCTGGAACACACTGAAGAGTGGACTGGAAGTTGGCAGACGTGAGTTCTAAGCCACTGACCTCCCTGTGTAGTCGCTAGCTGCGTGATCTCAGATGCACCATTTCCACCTTGCTGGACCTCACTTTCCTCATCTCTGCAACAATCTAAAATTTGATGGCAATGTCTTGGCTTTAGATCTGGAGTCTTTGTGCCACAACTTGGCTGATATCTCTCACCCTTATTGAAAAAAATGATTGAAAAGCGAGGAGAAAGGATCATGACAAGCAATGGCTGTGTTTGGAGGACACCATGGGATGTCACTAGCTGTGCTTTCTCACTCCTGAATCTCCCAATCTGCCACCCCCTGCCTATGATAGCAGGAGCATCACGCACAGGCTGCCCCAATTCTAAGAGGGTGCAAACTGATGCCATCTCCTTATATTGTCTTGTTTTTCTCACTGCCTGCCCCCCGAATTCATGACTTAACAGATCTAGTAAACATATGTTCTTCTTCTAATAGAATAGATTGTCCTTTATTTCAGTACAATCTAACAAGGAAGGAATGCAAATATGAAGCTAATAGGAAGAACAATAGATTTGTCTGTCTTTCTATTAGTCGGATTATTATGTATGAGAGATAACCTGTCTACAAGAGACAGCTTGATGAATTTTGCGTGCGTGCGTGCGTGCGTGTGTGTGTGTGTGTGTGTGTGTGTGTGTGTGTTCACCACCCAGGTCAACATTCAGAAATATTTCCACAGCTTCAAAACGCCCCTTCATGCCTTTCCCAGGGTAATATCTTCCCACATAATTAACCATTATTCTGAATTCTACTCCTGTAGAGTAGTCGTATCTGTTCATGAACTTCGAATAAGTGGAATCTTATTGCGTGTACTCTTGTGTCTGGCTTCTTTGTCCCATGATTATGTCTCTGAGATTCATGCAGGTGGTTGTGTACAGCAGTACATTTTCACACAGCCACCATTGTAGCCATCTATTGCACGTATTGTCCTTTCTGCTATTGATGGGCATTTAAGGAGTTTCTGCTTTTGGCCTTTATAAATATAGCTGCTAGCATTGGGCTGTGTCTTTTGGTGGACATATACAACAATGATTGGGGTACATGCCTAGCAGACGAGTTGCCGGGTCATAGGTAATTGCCTCTGAGGCTCTTGTAAATACTATCAGTTTTACATTTCCCTCAGGAATGTATGCAACATCCACTTTCTCCCCAAGCTCACCAACACTTGGTATTATTAGTTTTCTAATTTCAGCTATAATAATAATTTTTTGTAGAGATGGGGTCTTGCTTTGTTGCCCAGGCTGGTCTCAAATTCTTGGCCTCAATTAATCCTCCTGCCTTGGCCCCTCATGGATGACAGATGTGAGCCACCATAGCCTGTCTAATTTTAGCCATTATGATGGGTGTGTAGCAGAAGCCTCTTTGATGCTTTTGGTTGCATTTTCGTGAAAAGTCGTGATGTTTCGCCTTCGCCCATATGCTTGTTTGTCATTTGCATGTCCTCTTTATATGAACTATCTACTTGAATCTATTGCCCATTTCTAATTGGCTTGTCTTTGTCTCATCAATTTGCAGGAGTTCTTGACATACTTGGGATATGAGTTATCCGTTGGCCCTATGCATTATGAATATCTCCTCCTCTTATGCAAAGTAAATATTTTCCAATTTGTCATCTCCTTTTGCTGCTGGATTGAAATGCCTTTATTAATTTGGAAAATTCTACCTATCTTAGCATCTTAGGAACTTGTAGGATGGTGTGAGAGGCTACTTGCCTTGCTACTGTGATTTGCCCTTTCACAAGCTTTTTTTTCTAAATTACTGTTAGGTAATGTTCATAATTATTTTATTTTCTTGTACTTTAGGTTCTCTGGTAGATGTGCAGATCATGCAGGATTGTTGCATAGGTGCATACATGGCAATGTGGTTTGTTGCCTCCATCCGCCTGTCACCTATATCTGGCATTTCTCCCCATGTTATCCCTCCCTAACCTCCTCACCCCTTGCTGTCCCTCCACTGGACCCCCCAACAGACCTCAGTGTGTGATGCTCCCTCTCTGTGTCCATGTGTTCTCATTGTTCAACACCTGTCTATGAGTGAGAACATGCGGTGTTTGATTTTCTGTTCTTGTGTCTATTTGCTGAGAATAATGGTTTCCAGATTCATCCATGTCCCTACAAAGGACACGTACTCATCATTTTTTATGGCTGCATAGTATTCCATAATGTATGTGTGCCACATTTTCCTTGTCCAGCCTATCATCGATGGGCATTTGGGTTGGTTCCAGGTCTTTGCTATTGTAAACATGTTGCAATGAACATACGTGTGCATGTATCTTTATAACAGAATGATTTATCATCCTTTGGGTATATACCCAGCAATGGGATTGCTGGATCAAATGGAGTTTCTATTCCTAGGTCCTTGAGGAATCGCCACACTGTCTTCCACAATGGTTGAACTAATTTACACTCCCACCAACTGTGTAAAAGTGTTCCTATTTCTCCACATCCTCTCCAGCATCTGTT
>NW_016107335.1:5943401-6005172 GCF_001604975.1 Cebus imitator | reverse complement strand
TGGTTGGTAGGTTATTAATGGCTGCCTCAACTTCAGCTCTTATTACTGGTCTGTTCAAGGTTTCAACTTCTTCCTGGTTTAGGCTTGGAAGGGTACAAGTGTCCAGGAATTTATCCATTTCTTTGAGGTTTACTGGTTTATGTGCATAGCGTTTTTTGTAGTAATCTCTGATGGTAGTTTGTATTTCTGTGGAATTGGTGGTAATATCCCCTTTATCATTTTTTATTGCATCTATTTGATCCTTCTCTCTTTTCTTTTTTATTAATCTGGCTAGTGGTCTGTCTATTTTGTTGATCTTTTCAAAAAACCATCTCCTGGATTTATTAATTTTTTGAAGGGTATTTTGCGTCTCTATCTCATTCAGTTCTGCTCTGATCTTAGTTATTTCCTGTCTTCTGCTAGCTTTTATGTTATTTTGATCTTGCTCCTCTAGCTCTTTCAAATATGATGATAGGGTATCGATTTTAGATCTTTCCTTGCTTCTCGTGTGGGCATTTATTGTTATAAATTTTCCTCTAGACCTGCTTTAAATGCGTCCCAGAGATTCTGGTATGTTGTGTGTTCGTTCTTGTTGGTTTCAAAGAACATCTTTATTTCTGCCTTCATTTCATTGTTTATCCAGTCAACACTCTGTCACCCAGGCTGGCATGCAGGGGTACAATCTCAGCTTACTGCAACCTTCACCTCCCAGGTTCAAGTGATTCTCCTGCCTCAGCCTCCCAAGTAGCTGGGATTACAAGCCCCTGCCACCACACCCAGCTAATTTTTGTATTTTTAGTAGAGACGGGGTTTCACCATTTGTCCAGGCTGGTCTCGAACTCCTGACCTCAGGCGATCCAACTGTCTCAGCCTCCCAATGTTCTGGGATTACAGGCGTGAGCTACCAGGCCCAGTCTCCTTTCACAATCTTAATCATACCTCTTTATGAACAGCAGTTCCAAATGGTCATGAAGTCAATTGATCAGCTCTGAATTTCTGGCTGGTGCCTTTTTGCTACGTCGAAGAATTTGTTTCCCCTGTGTCATGAATCTAGTCTATGCATTTATCTAAAAGTTTTATTTATTTTACCTTTCACATGTATGTAATCCATGTGTACTCAGTTTTTGAGACAGTATGAGAGAGGGGTCAGGATTCATCTTTTTTCCATACAAATATCCCATTGATCCCTCCCGTTTATTGATAGGACCATAATTTCCCACCCCTCGTTCAACTGCAGTGGTGTCTTTGCTGGCAATCAGGTGCATTGGATAGGTTTCTTACTGTGCAATACTCTAAGAGGAGTACCTTCTATTCAGTCTTAAACATACTCCAGGAAGCTATAATTTTTCTATATTAATAACAGCATTCCAGTCTAGAAGCACATGGAAAGAAAAACATTTACTTTGCATCTGATCACTTAATAAAAAGAAAAAGACTGAGTAATAGGCCACCTCATTCCATAAAGGAGCTGAGCTCACAGATGCTTCAAGATTGCAATTTAGTTATACCCAGTAGGTACAGATTCTGTCCACTGGCTGCTGACTGTGAGCTCAGTATTTTTTTTTTTTTTTTTTTGGAGATGGGACTTGCTCTATCACCCAGGCTGGATTGCAGTGGTGTGATCTTGGCTTACTGAAGCATCTGCCTCCTGGGCTCAAGCGATCCTCCCATTTTAGCCTCTCCAGTAAATGGGACTACAGGCATGCACTACCACATCTGGCTAATTTTTAAAGTTTTTTGTAGAAATAGGGTCTTGCTATGTTGTCCAGGCTGGTCTTGTACTTCTGGGCTCAAGCGATCCTCCTGGCTCGGTCTCCCAAAGTGCTGGGATTACAGGCATGAGCCACCCCCTGGCAGAAAAGATATTTCATTGACTGTGATCTCCACTAGGACCCTGGAGTTGATCAATATCATAAATAAAGGGAATTTTTTCCCTGAGAAGTTCTTGCCACTTCTAATGAAATCCATCCTAAGCTAAGGACGTGGGGAGGGGAATGGAGTAGAACAGGATTCGTTCCCAGGAACAAAAGTTGCCAGGGGCACAGACGACCACTTGCTGCTCCTTGAGGAGATCGAGGGGAGGGCAGATCCCAGCCGAGGGCGGCAGGGGCCAGCAGGGCCTGGCAGGGATATCACCATGAGGTGCTCTTTGTGTCTGTGCCTGGACTTCGTGAAGTCCCAGTTGCAGCCCGGCCGAAATTGCCCACTAGGGATGCTGTCCTCATTGGACAGCAGGACAAGCCTGTCCTGCAGGAACATCCTCCGAGTCCTTTTGTTTGGTTTTGTGGCTTCATCATTTGTTTGTGGGCTGCTATCTTGGGCACTGATCCACACATGCAGTGAGGCCCTCAGAGGGGTCCCACCTGCTGCCAAGAGGTTCCTTTGCTCTGGGCTCTAGAGCCCCTGCCAAACCCCTCATATGTGTACAGCTTGAGCTGACCACAGAAGCCAGCACTGTTGTCCTTTTCCCCATTAACCGATGGCTCTGGAAGCCAGGGCTGTGCTCCTGTGGGCACGGTTCATTCTTGCTGTGGAAATCAGGACCATTCTGGGAACATCTGTGCAGGCCAGCAGGGTCCCAGGGGTAGGCATTTTACCCAGGGATGCCAAGGTCCCTTTGCTATTGCCCTCAGAAGCCTTTGCAGCAGCTAAGAACTGGTTATTACTTCAGTTAAGTTTTCACACAGTTGCTTTATACAGTAGATTGAGAATAGTTATCCTTTTTTTTTCCCATTTATTTATTTTATTGCATTTTAGGTTTTGGGGTACATGTGAAGAACATGCAAGATTGTTGCATAGGTACACATGTGGCAGTGTGATTTGCTGCCTTCCCCCCATCACCTACATCTGGCATCTCTCCCCTTGCTATCTCTCCCCAGCTCCCCACCCCCACTGTCCCTCCCCTATTTCCCCCCAACTGACCCCAGTGTGTAGTGCTCCCCTCCCTGTGTCCGTGTGTTCTCATTGTTCAACACCCACCTATGTTCACCTTAAATTATGCCCAGTTATTCTATTAGTCTACATAAGTGAGGCTCTGCTGGAGTAAAAAAAACAAAGTCCAATATCTCATTGCTCAACACAACACAGATGTATTTGCCTTTCCTAAAAAATTCGCCATGAGAGTGGAAGACAGCCTGGGGCAGCTGTCCTCTGGGGCTGCAGGCTTGCTGCACCCGTGCAGCATGGGGCCCCATGTTCCTGGTTGAGGGGATGACAAGAAGGCTCAAGAGGCATAGTGTCAGTCGGAAGCCACACATGTCACTGCAGCTCACAGTTCACTGCCTGGAAGTGGTCCCATGGCCCTGCTTAGTTAACTGCAAGGGTTCTGGGAAGTAGAGTCTCCCAGGAATCTAGCGGGGAGAGAATTGGATACTGATGGCTAGCAGTATTGGCTACAACAGCCATGTTGTCCATCAAGCTCCAGACATTGGCATGGCCTGGATGATGCACACCATGTCACATAAAACCCACTAGTTTTGGGTGGTTTGCTGCCACCCATGACATTGAACAAGGTGAACTCTCATGCCCATCGTAAGGCCCAGGCCTTGTTCCATGAAGTGTCTGTGACCCCTGAAATGAACCTCTTCTTCCCACAAAAGCTTTGCTTCTCCCATTTTCTTTAATTCATGATTCTGTTCGTTTCAGCCAGAGGAATGTTGGGCAGGACTCTGGGTAGAGTCTGGGTTCCTTGTGCAGCAATTGTAGCCCTGTGAACTGGTGGATAAGAATCAGACTCTGAACTGAAATTACTTCAGCCACAAGCCTTCTGTGCCCTGTTGTCAGGACCCTCTGGTTAGAGCCGTATGATGCCGTTGACTTCAAGATCATTCATGTGCACCCCTTAGACTTTCCAACCTAAAGTTAAAGCAGTGCTTAGCTGACTGAAACAATGCAGTGCCACTGCAGATTAGGGAGATCCCTTCCCTTCCTTTCTTGAGTGTTTTGTGAGTTTTGTATCTGGAATTTCAATTCCTAGGGAGGTTTGCAGAGCCTCACAGTCACTACAGAAGGAGAGTTTTGGTTGTGAGCTGGCAACCATGCAGCAGGCTGAGAAAACGGGAGGAGTCGCTCCTCCACCTTCTGGGCTGGGCTCATCTCTGTTGAATCCATTTAGACCCACTGCGAGGAGGCCGGGGTGATGTGTAAAGGAGACTGTCCTAGAGAGCACATCTCTGTGTGGGGATCTTTTAAAAAGAACAATTGAGGAAGAGACATATTCAGTAACATTTCGCAAGGGGCCTCAGGGAACAGTGGAATAAATTCTCCAGTAAACGTTGATCAAGCCTGACCCGTTTCCTTGTTGGTTTCTGAGGAAAGGATGGGGCTGCCTTCTGCAGAACCTGCCATTTTCTGTTCTCCTGCTCTTTCCTTCATTGCTTCTTCTGATGGAGATGATGCCTTGGAGCTTTTTAAAATGCCAGATTATAGCTGGAAAATGTAATGCAGTACAAGGACAGATCAAATTTATGGAATGCCTTTCATGAGACTATCCCAAAGGGCTCCGTATAATGGCTATAAAATTGTGAAACACGTTGTGGAACAGATTTAATTTTTAAAGCAGCTGAAAATATCTGTTAATTATTTACCATCATTATTCCTCATCAGAGGTCTTTAGGAATGCTAACAAAATGACTCTACCTACAATTATTTCCATCCAAGTGTTTCTTCATGGAATTCAATCTGATCTTATAGTATGTAATTGGCCAATCAAAATAATGTTCTGAAGGAAAAAAAAAAACTGTGGAATTGTTTCAGCTGAAGAGCACTCTGATTTTTGACATATTTTCCCTCCCCGTGCCTTCACCAGCTGCTCACCTTCACCTTGGCTTTCGCTCAGTTTTGTCTTGCTCACAAGTATGCAGTGCCCACACATTAGGGGGAAATAGATTTGATGGACATTTGTTGGCCCTTGGGTTCTTGCTGGGCAAGACAGGTGGATCTGGGATTACTGTGTTCTGTGCAATATCCCAGTCCTATCCATTCTTGAATATGTAACTCAAGGTTCTCGTCTGATTCAGTAGAAGTTGTGATTGCTTCCCCAGCTTTCATTCCAGCTCCTCCATTGTTTTCTTGCCGCCATTTGGGAATCATTGCCTTTACATTCAGCCCCTGCCCGGGGAGCCTAGACTGGTCTCCCTGTGTGTTAATAGCATCTCCCCTGCTGGAGTACTGGGGACCTAACATGGACCTAGACTATTACCATGTGATGTTTTCCCACCGTAGGCCCGGGTTCAGGTGTGATCCAGCCAGAGCATAGGTCAGGAATTTTGTTCAACAAGTTGGGAGGCTGCACTTTCTCCTTCTGAATATATTTTGTGTCCACAAGGCAAGCCCATCCATGGATAGAACGGCACTCAGAGGGGGCAAAGCCAAGATGATCACAGAGCAGGAGAGACAGAAATCTCGCTGAACCATACGTAAAATCCTATCTGCTTCTGGCTTTATACGGCTCAGTAAATCAGTTAAATCACTTAAGTGAGTTGGAGCTGAATGCTCTCTTATGTGTGATCCAGAGTCCTTGGAAGCTCCTGCCCCAATGCCTGTTTCCGTGCCATGCATGTGGATGACTGAATATGAGGAGAGCCGTGGAAGGGCGGGGGTGATTATGTGGCCACAGGATGAACCCTCTCCCCAAACTCTGCTGAGAGAGGACCACTGTCCAGTGTTCTTTAGAGCCTGAGCGACTCAGGCCCAGTTGAGACAGGCATTGTGTCCAGGGAGCCCAATATGATAAAAAGGACACAGAATAGGGTATTTTTTAGATAGTGGCAATATTTTAAGGTTAAATAGATGATCTTTTAGTGCAATTCCAGACTGTCTGCGTGGACTCCAGCCAAGAACTCAGTCACCCCAGGCAGACTGAATATTGGACCCAAGAGAGAAAGGAAAATTTGGCCAGACACAGTGGCTCATGCCTATAATCCCAGCACTTTGGGAAGCTGAGGCAGGTGGATCACCTGAGGTCAGGAGTTTGAGACCAGCCTGGCCAATATGGTGAACCCTCCATCTCTACTAAAAGTATAAAAAATTAGCCAGGGGTGATGGTGTGTGCCTGTAATCCCAGCTATTCAAAAGACCAAGGAGAATAGGTTGAGTCTGTGCCATTGCACTCCAGCATGGGCAACCAGAGCAAAACTCTGTCTCAAAAACAAAAACAAACAAACAAACAAAAAAAACCCAGGAAAATTCAGGCGCCTACTTGCCAGGGAGAAGGGGGTCCTATGATCCTGCTCTCCTTGGACAGCATTTGCTCAGAAACTCTAGTTGGATGAGCCTTGGGGTGGCTGCATTTGTGCCTATAGCCGGTTGGTATGGGAGATGGCATGGCTTGCCTTGGAGAGTCCAATTCAATGCAGCAAGCACTTCTTGGGCACCTGGGCTGTGTGGGACATACAGAAAAGAACAGGGTGGCATATCCTTGAGAAATTCCTGATGGAGCTTTTGAATCAGAAAAAAAAAATGGAAAGAAGAAGACAGATCACAGAGCCTTCTTTCTTCAACACTCAAAAAATAAATATATAAATAAAAGCAAAGGGGCAGGGACTAGGGGATCATGCTTCAGCCATAAGCCTGGACGAGTGGCCTCTAAGGTAGGGAAAAATCATACCATACATAGCAAAATAAAGTTTTCATTAGTGGCTCAAGCTGTAAAAGGTCTTAATAATTACAGGTGTTTGTTAGTGTTCAATTGGAGATGCAACTGGCCTGGAGGGAGGAACTCAGTACAGAAGGTGGATCTGGTGCGACTGTGGAGCTCATTAGACCACCTGGGGGAGGCTGCTGCCTCTGCATCTGCTGCTGGGCTGAGGCTTCCTAGTAGGAGGGAAAGATGGATAGGGAGGCTGAGAAGCCTGGAACCACATCTGCCTATCACCCCTCTCATAGCAACAAACACCTGCAGGAGGGACTGCATGTCACCAGCCCCAGATCCACAGGCTGAAGGTGCCCTGGTGTGAGCTGCCCTAGTGGCAGGTGAGCCAGAGGGCCAGAGATGATGGACATGAGCCCCAGCAGGACCTGCCCTGAGCTCGCTTGCAGAGCATGGCAGCAGCTGCATTGGCACGCCCCCTGCAAGCCTCTTAGTGCTCTCTCTGGGCAGTCCTGACCCAATACCAAAAGGGAAGGGATGTCAGGGAAATGTAGGCACCACAACTAAATTGACAGATTTTGAAACAAGAACTCAAGGCAACAATGGTCACATGGCATGGGAAGAGTAGAAGGATGTGGCAAGCTGAGAACAAAGATCTAGAGCCAGATACCATTTCAGCAGGGGCAGGAAGGACCTCGAGACAGAGAAGGGCAATGTCTGTTCTCAGTATCTTCTGAATCTCTGAAATATCTGGCACAGAGTTGCTCACAGGCAGGTGGTCAACATGTACCAGGTAACCAGGAAATCTCCTCTCTGTGGGCTGCATGACTCCATGTAATCACGAGGCCTCGTGGCAGGCACTCTGGCTCCAGCCGCCACCTATGTGTGGGTGCTGTTGGCCTCTCTGGAGTGTGGCCCTCCAGGATGGAGCCACTATCACCCTTCCATGACACTCTAACCATTCCCTCACCCTAGACCTGCTCATCATTGTAGGGTGGGTCCCTTTGGGGTCGCTGATTATAGTGTGGTAGGATATGTTCTAGTCCTGGCTTTGACCCTGACCTGCTATGACCCTGATGTGAGAAGGCCTTCCGTCTTTTTCAGCCCTGAAGTTCCTGAATTCCACACCTCACTGCTTTGTGGAGGAAGGGTGCCCGGTCAGCTCAGTGGAGGCCTCTCCTGTCCAGGGGAGTCTCACCGTCCAGGCTGTGGTTTTATGGTGGCCATAAATGCAACACACAGGAGCTGCGTTGTCTGCAGCACTGATCACCAAGGAGCATTTTCTCCGTTGTGTTTCCATGCGGCCCTTTCCCTTCTCTCTGGGTTTATAGCCCTGTAGCTTTCCTGATACCACTCCCTCGGCAGTCTCTAGTGAAATGTCAGAGCTGCTCACTGCTCAGAATCCATGCATCTTGTTTGACAGACACAGAGCAGAGACATTGCAATGAAAATGATCAGTTCGAATGGGCCCTCCCCCCTTATTTTCTAGTCCCTGTGTGGTTCAGTCTCTGCTTCTAGGGGTGAGGGAAGACAGAAAGCAGAGCGAATTCAGGAGACAAGAGACCTGGGTTCTCCTCAGTGCTCTACCTGGAACTTGCTATGGGACCTTGGGCAAGTCAGTTAACTTCTCTGGTTCTCATATTTGTGAAATGAGGTTTTAGACTGAGATTTCTTCTAAACTCCTTTCCAGCTTTTATATTCAATAATTTATGAGTTACAAAGCCACAGAAAATTTAATCAGTTTTGACGATTTCATTAATACAAATGAAGGAAGAGACCCTGGCAGTTTAGGAAGAACATTCAAGAAGCTAGTGCACTGCTATTTTGCGGTGATGAGTTTGGAGATCCTAGGAAGGGAAAACTCCTTATTGCTTAATCCTTATCTCTCAACAAGCTAAACTCAAAATCCTTTAATCAAATCTAAAAAGCTCCGCTAAGTTTTGGAATGGAGCTGGGGAATGCCTAATGTGTTTTCTGTCCATCCAGATTATTCACTTGGTCTTTGTTATAAACGTGTTCCCAGGTGATGCCAGGAATGACAGTGACAGAGAAAAGCAAATGCGAATTCGGAGAGAGCTGAGGCTGTGATAACAGTGTGGTGACACTTGAGCCGTGCTGGCAAGGGAACATCCTCATCTCTCCCGGGACTGGGGCTGATCTTACTGAGCATTCAGAGGGAGGGGTTGAGGTATGTGCAGGTGGGACCTCGGGGCTGCCTGCCAGGGCCCAGGTGAGGAGGCCAAGCAGCTGAGGCGGGGATCGGCTGGGTGGACCACATAGGAGGTGATGACAAATGGGAACCCAGATGCCAGCAGGGGGTGCACTCGGACCCAGGGCCCAGCCAGAGGCAGAGGCAGGAATACTCCAAACTGGATCTTAATTTTATACCATTGTTCACTTCCTCCCTCACCCTCTCTTTCACCCCTTTGAACATCTACACACACCAAACTCTCTCTCATCCATCTAAGTGTACGAGCTAAAAGCCCAGAAGTCTTCCCTGACCACTTTCCTCCACCCCTCAGCTTCCAATCAATCACCAAATGCATGGATTCTACCTCTATGACACTACTGTCATCTGTCCACTTCTCTCCCTGCCCACTGCCTCAGCTTCGTGCCAGCCCTGAGGCCCCCTTCTAGTGGTGCAGCAGTAAGTACAGGCAGCGAGAAACCACAAAGACATGCCTTCTGGAAGCTCCCAGTCTACCAAGCCAAGGTGCAGAGCTGAACAGAACTAAATGCAAACCCTTCTCAAGGCTGTCCTTGGCCCTGGGTTCCCTCTGGGACATGAAGGCACCAATGATAGTTCTGCTGCAGGCAGGGATAGCTAAGCCAGAATTGAGAGAGTTCCACTGCGTACTCAGATCACAAGTTATCACACAGGAAAAAATGTCCTCAGCTCTCAGGTGCCCCCAAAGTGCACTCAGCTGAGGCTCTGCCTATCTGGGGTCCCACATCAGCTTCAGAAAGATCATCAAAGAGAGGAACCAGCTCAGCCACAGTGAAATCCACCTTTCTGTTCAGGTTGCTATAACAAAATGCTGTAAGATGGGTGGTCATTTTCATGCATGCAAGAAAAGAAAATGCATATGGAATCCATGTCATTTGTAGTGAGATTAGTTACTCCCCTCTGAACGGTGAAGTGCTCTAGTGTAGCCAACTTGCAGCCAGTGACCTGTTTGGTCTCCTCGAGGGGTGGGCTCCTGTCTCAGCACCTGTCTCTGTTGCTGACAGGATGGGCATCCACCAGGTGGTAGCCAGCTCAGCCTTGGAAAGTGGGAGTCCACGCTCTTGGGCCCCAACGTGGCCTCCATCTCACCCACGGCGGCCACTTTATTTCGGTGCCTAGGTGCCAGCCCTGGGGTGGCCAATGACAAAGGCTGGCCAGCTTCAACCAGGCAAGTCCCTCTGTACACTCAGTTGCTTGGTGAACCTTCTGAAGTAACTTCTGTCTGGCGAACATTGTCATGTGAGAAAGACCTTCCTGCCCACTATCACAGGTCCATCTGTGTGCCCCTCCCCAGAGAGCTGAATGTGTTACCTTTCCAAGGTATTTGCCCTTTAAAGGGAACTCATAATAAGAAGACTAAGGGAGGAGTATTCTAATGCTATGTTTCTCTAAAATGTGAGCTATTTAAGCCTTTGAGCCCCTCTTCTCAAGCCTGCTGCCAGGCTGTGGAGTGTACTTTCATTTTCAATAAAACCCTTCATTGCTTCCTTGCTTTGTTTGTGCATTTTGTCCAGTTCTTTGTTCAAGATGCCAAAACTTGGACACCTTCCACTGTTAACATATTTTGGTGAGCCAGCCAGGAGGAAGAGCCGAGCAGGTTTGCTAGGGCTGCTCAGGGAGAGAGAACCCAGAAGCCTGGCATGCTGGCAAAAGGGTAAAGAAAGCTTTTTATTGTTTGAATCTTCTGGAAACATCAGAGAAAGACTGTCCTTGCTATCCACACTACCACAACGCTTCAAGATCTTGAACTTTGGGTTCATGGTCTCACAACTGAGATGTGTCCTTCCACACTTTTGGAACTGTGCACCCTTTGGAGCCCTTGAGAGACCATCAAACTTCAGATCATCATGCACCAAAGGTTCCAGCCAGTGAAGACACCACCCTTGACCATCAACAAAGGCTCCAGCCAGTGAAGACACCACCCTTGGCCATTGACAAAGGCTCCAGCCAGTGAAGACGCCACCCTTGTCCATCAACAAAAGGCTCCAGCCAGTGAAGACACCACCCTCAGCCATCAACAAAGGCTCCAGCCAGTGAAGACATGACCCTTGGTCATCAAGAAACTACCCTGCCTCCACTAGATAGAGCAGGGTGAGAGTTCCATGATCCCCATACGTAGACACTGTGCCCCAAGTCAGCATGAAGCAGTTACAGAAAAAAAGACCATTGGTCCCTCTGTCTCCCACAAAGATTCATGAGGATCACATCTCTAAGTGGGGAGATGAGGCAGGAAAATAGAGGCTTGAAGCAGGGAACATAAGGCTTATTCACACTTCAGCTATAACAGGAAATGTCCTCTCCGTAGGGCATCCGCCAAGTAAATGACTTGGTAACTTTACTTCATCCCCTTCATTTACACAGGGCGTACCCCAAGTGGAGAATATTTAAACTTACAAAAACTCTGTAATAGGGCCTTCAATCCCCTGTGCTCAGGCCCATACTGTGGAGTATGCTTTCATTTTCAATAAAACCTTTCATTTCTTCCTTGAAAAAAACACCAGTGAGCTATTTGAGCAAACTGTACCAACCTTTACACCAGCAACCCTGGTTCACACCACCTGCCTGAATCCCTGCTCATATAAGATAACACCCACTGGGAAATGCAAATCAGATGTGTCATACTATTAATTTTTTTTGGGGGGGGTCATTGTTTACTTCTGGAACTTGTCTTTGTTACCTGTAAAATGGATCTTACCATAGTATCTAGCTCATGAGGTGGTCAGGAGGAATAAATTAGGTAATGCACTTAATAGAGCTTAAGACAGTGCATGACACATCATATGTGCTAAATCAAAGTTCATCGTGTTTTTTATAAGACAAAGCATGGTCAGTTGCAGCTCGGAGGCACCTCTGTTCTGGGAAACCCCAACTCTGGACGGGGTCCCGAAAGGTCTGGGAAGCAGAGGAGCGTGCACCCTTCATCCTGGTCCAGCTGGTAGCCTGGGTGGCTCTTCCGCTCTGATGCCTCTCTTCTAAGACAGGAGCCCAGGCTCCCCAGAGCAGGAACAGTGCTGTATTGTGCATGCACAGGGTTGATGGTATCACTTCCTGGTTGTCACAGATTTAGGACTTTCTAATGAGGAAAGACAAATCTTTCTGCCTCTATGACGCCACCTTCTAAGCTGCTTAGAGAAAGAGTTCCGAAATCTCAAATTTGTAGCCTCTTTTGTTTTAGCCTACTTAATAAGTTATTTGGGAGCACATTTTGACTGCTTTGTAAGAGAAATTCCCCATTCGAAAAACAAAATGAAAGAAAGACCCCCAAATCCCAAAACTGCTCTAAATTAGCCTTTAAAAATAGATACAAATCTGGTCTACCTCTGTCTCTTTTTCTCTCTCTCTATAAATTCATCTCTGCCTCTCAAGAATGTATTTTCTTCTAGAAAATATTTTAACCATCTCCTCCAATGTTTTACATCACAGAGATCTTGGGGCCACTGACTTGTCTTACACTGGTGGTTCTGATTAGAAAGTCCTGTGATGGTTAATTTTATGTATTGTTTGAGCTACAGATGACCCAAACCTTTGGTCAAAAATTGTTGTGTGTGTGTCAGTGACGGTGATTCTGGATGACATTAACATTTGAATGGGTACCCCCGAGTAAGGCCCAGTGCCCTCCCTAATGTGGGTGGGCTTCATTTAATCAGGCCAAGGCCTAAGTAGGACAAAGAGAGCTAAGAAAGCGTGAGTTCCTCCTGCTGGCCTGCCTTTGAGCTGGGACCTCCATGCTTTCCTGCCTTCAAACTCAAGCCAAAACGTCAACTATTTTTGGGTCTCAACCCTGCAGCTACAAGGCCCCTCTCCTGGTTTTCAGCTTGCAGACTCAGCCTGAGATCTTGGGACTTTTCATCCTCCGTAATCATATGAGCATTTCCCTACAGTAGTAAATCTCTCGCTCTTTCTTTCCATATGGAGAGGGAGAGAGAGAGATTTACCATAGGGAATTGGCATATATAAATACACACACTCACACTCACACACACACACACAGTTCACCATAGAATGTCAGTTCACCTAAATATATATATATATATATGTGTGTTTGTGTGTGTATATATATATAAAATGTTTTTCCACATGTATATGGAGAGAGAGAGAGAGAGGGAGAGATTTACTCATATATGTTTGGAATTGGCTCATATGTACATAGATGTATGTTCTGTTTCTCCATATATATGTTGGCGTGTGTGTATATATGCGTATGTGTGTGTGTGTGTATACGTATATAGGTTCTGTTTCTCCAGAGAACCCTGACTAATGCAAGCCCTTTGTATTTTGGTTGCTTGAGTCTCCTATGGGAGGGTCAAGTTAGCCCACTCTCTACTTCTGAGTTCTGCTCTGTAGGGAAAAGTGTCATAACTCAGGCTGAGTGTGTACACGGGTACTCCGGGGTTGACAGAAGCACTGGCCTGCATTTCCGTTCGCATACCAAGTAACACGAAGGCTTAGCAATGCGTTGGAAACCCTCCGATGCTCTTACAGGGCCCCTGGAGAGGCATCTTCAACCGGGATGAATGTGCTGCGTCAATGGGGAGCCTTCACTCCTGCAGCTGTCAGTCACCTCTGCACCAAGGCCCCGGGTTCAGGGCCGCGTGGGGTGACTGCTCCCCTTCCGTGTGCTCACGTGCTCCTTGCTGTGCTTCAGAATTCAGTCCGCTCCAAGTCACCAGGGCGCCAGAGCCGTGCGAACGGCAGCCTGAGCACGCCGCCCGCTGTCCCCGGTGGCTCAGGCAGCCACGTGCTGGGGCAGAGGTTAAGTGTTCGGCACTTTGCTTCTCCGAGGGCGATCCCAGCCAGCCACGGAGATTCATGGCAGCCATTTTGGGCTCTTGTTGCATCGTTTGTCATGAAAATGAGGTATTAGAATTTCAGGGCCTAATATGCTTGGTGAGTTATAGCGGAGAGGAGAGCTGCACCTTTGGTATTTCCGATAATATGTAGCTTTGTCAAAAGCTGATGGCGAACGATCAGTTCAAATGTGCCTTGGAAAAGCACACTCTTCATGTCAAACGGCTTACATTGTGGAAAAAAAATTGCCATCTGTCAAAATGCAGATGGGGAGAAGCTCACATGCCTAGAGGAAGCCATTTTCATCCTCAGAAAGTACTTTTAAGGTGACATCTGGATGAGGGACAGACAGGGACCCTCCACGGCAGCCTGAGTGACAGCAGCCTGCCTGCGGCTTTCTGGCTGCAGGTGCCCCACTCAGGGCTGGTGCTCCTGGGAGCCCAGGCCCGGCCCTTTCTGCAGGAGAAAACAGCTGTCTAGACGCTGTGTTAAAGTCCCCATAGAACGTCAGTTCACCTAAAAATATTTCCCACCCACCAGGAATCATGCCCAGGATGGTCACCGTTTGATTTCCGTCGCAGGAGCCATCTGGAGATGGATGCATTTAACTAAATTACATTTCTGTCCTCCTAGGGAAACACAAACATTCACCAGTTTGTGGGGCCCTTGTAAAGGGAAAAACTAGGGCCAGATGTTGAGAGCTCTAGGGAGGAAGATTTTCATTCCCTTAGGACCCAAAATGGAAAGGGTTCTTGACAAAGGACTCCGTGATGCTGGATGCATTCTGACGATGGCTGTAGTGGATGGGAAGTGGGGTCAGGTGGGCACTAGGGTTCCTTTTGACTAGATGATCTATAATTTTATAATGAAGAATGGGAAGCACAAGGGGATTCTCTTTTCTTCTTCTTCTTCTTTTTTTTTTTTTTTTGAGCTGGAGTCTCACTCTGTCACTCAAACTGGAGTGCAGTGGCTCCATCTCAGCTCACTGCAAACTCTGCCTCCCAGGTTCAAGTGATTTTCCTGCCTCAGCCACCTGAGTAGCTGGGATTACAGGTGTGTGCCACCAAGCCCAGCTAATTTTTGTAGTTTGAGTAGAGATGAGGTTTCTCCATGTTGACCAGGCTGGTCTCAAACTCTTGGCCTCAAGTGATCCATCCACCTCAGCCGCCACAAAATGCTGGGATTATAGGCATGAGCCACTGCACCCGACCTCTTCTTTGGAAAGCCTATTAATAATGTCCCTGGGCGACTGGGCAGGAAATGTAGGTCTGGTCCTGTTCCATAGATTCCCCTGGGTGACCCACACTGCTTCTTTATTTCCATCTATTATATAAAGGATAGTTCTCAGTCTCCAAGGGCACTTCCCATTCTGATATCTCACAGTTCTCTGAGCCTGGTTAAGTTGGTAGAATCCTTCTGGTTACATTAGATGGCAAAATACTAATACAGCACCAGAGTGATGAGAGAGCAAGCTTTGCACCAATTCTAAGTGATTGGTCATGGCTGCTTAGAACACTGTGCCAAAGAAGGATTGGAGGCCAAGCTCAGAGGTGACTGGGAAGTATTTCCATAAATAATGAGGGACATCTGCCAAAGGGGGTGGTGTAGGGAAATGTTGACAGTGAACCATGACAGCTCACCATCCCTGCAGTAGACCCTGGAAAATTCAGCTTCCCGAGTTTCCACCATCACAGGAGATTGATGGCCCGTAACATGGCCAGGAAGAGACAGTGGCGCACTATGCACCCTTCATGTGCCTTTATGCCTTTTAATTAATTTATTATTTTCTTTTTTTAAATTGACAGATAAAGTTATATGTATTTATCAGGTATAATGTGATGTTTTGCTATATATATACATTGTGAAGGAGTAAATCTAACTAAAATACACATTACCTCACATAGTTACAATTTTTGTGGTGAGAACACTTACTATGCACTCTCTTAGCATTTTTTCAAGAGTATAATATGTTATTAACCATAGTCACAGTGTTGCACAAGTCTATTGAACTTATTCCTCCTCTTCAAGTGAAATTTTGTATCTTTTTAACCAAACTCTCCCCCATCCCCCACCCTTCAACTGCCCAGCTTCTGGTAAACACTATTTCCATTTTTGTGAACTCAACCCTTTCAGACTGTACATATGAGTGAGACCATCTGTGATTTGTTTTTCTGTGCCTGGCTTATTCATTTAATAGAATGTCCTCCAGTTTTATCCTTGTTGCCATGAACGACAGGACTTCCTTCTTTGTATGGCTGAATAGTACTCCATTGAATAGAGGTACTAATCTTCTCTATTCCTTCATCCATTGGTGGACTCTTAGGTTGATTTTATATCTTGGTTATTATGAATTATGCTGCAATAATCTTTCTCTGTTTTCTAACTTATTTTTCTAAATTTCTAAAAATGCAAGGATTGAGAATAAAGAAATATGCTTAATAAAGTGTTGACTATTCTGTTATGTTATTTTTTAGGGTACCAAGTGGCAGTCACTATTGACAAAAGCAGTTCTCAGTGAACCTCACTAATAAAAACTCCACTGAGAAGCCTCTGTTGAGAAAACAGGAATAGTGGATGGTAGAGAGCCTGGAGTGTGATCTCACAGGAAAATGAGATTTTCTTGCTCCTACTGAATTAGGATCCCTGTTTTCCCAAGGGTAAACTGTATTTTAAATTTCTTTATTCTGGCTAATTTAAATGAATCCTGGCCTGAATATGAAGGGTAGAAAATTTTTTACTGAAAATTGACTTCTAAGCCTGTTATAGTTGAGGATCTCCACAGAAACAGAGCCGAGAGGACATATTGTCGTCCCTTGGTACTCATGGGGAATTGGTTCTAGGACTCTCCAAGAAGACCAAAACCTGTGGATGCTGAAGTTCCTGTTATAAAGTGGCATAGTATTTGTATATAACCCATGCACCTCCCCCTGTATACTTTAAACCATCTCTGGATTACTTAATAATACATAATGTGAGGCAAATAGTTGTTATATTGCGTTGCTTTTGTATTACTTTTTATTGTTCTATTGTTATTTTAATCATTTTTTCCCTATGTTTTTGATCCACAGTTGGTTGAATTTGTGAATGTGGAACCCACAGATTCAGAGGGCTGACTGTGTGTAGCTAGCTAGCAGCAGAGAGAGGGAGGGAGAGAGAGAGAGAGAGAGAGAGAGAGAGAATGAGAACAGATAGAAATTTTGAGATTTTATGGAGCTGGCTCCATTATTGTGGGGGCTGGAAAATCCAAAATCTGTAGGGCAGAAAATGCAACAGTCTTGCAGTCTTGAGGCAAAATTCCTTCTCAGGGAAGGAATTCAGTAATGAACTGAATGCATCCTTCACAAAATTCACATGGAAATAGAACGTTTGTGAGGTAATTAGAGTTAGATGAGGTCAAGAGAGTGGGGCCCTCATGGTGTGATCAGCGGCATTACAGGAAGAGACACCAGAGAGAACACAGCAAGAAGACTGCCATCTGCAAGCCAGGAGGAGGACCCTCACCAGAAACGGAATCAGCTGGTACCATGATCTTGGACCTCTCAGCCTCCAGAACTGTGAGAATAAATTTCTGTTGTTTAAGCTGCTCCATGTATGGAATTTTATTATGGCAGCTTGAGCAGAATAAGACATGCTCTTAAGGCCATCTGATTGGATGATGCTCGCCCACATTATAGAAGATAATCTCCTTTATTTAAAGTCAATAGACTGTAGATGTTAATCACAACTACAAAATGCCTTCACAGGAACGTGGATTAGGGTTTGATTAAATAACCAAGTGTTACGGTATGGCAAAGTTGACGCATAAGACTGACCATCAGAAAGTGGCACTAGAGAATGCTGGGAAACAGGACTAGACAACCTGTACTTCCTGGTAGGGAGGTTGAGCAGTAGCAAGTCCAGCCAGGAAGGACTTTGCTGCAATTCCAGCTTCTAACTTTCTGTGGGAACTTGGGCAAATCCAGTCTCTCCCAGACAAGGTATCCAAGTTTCCATGCTCACAAGGCCTTGACATAGACCTTAACCTTCCAAGAAGAATTTACGTGTTCAGAGAGACTTCATGGAGCTATAATGCCTCTAGTAAACCAAAGGGATTATTCTTAAATAATAAAATTTCAGGCACCATCAGGTCATGGGAGAAGGAAGTTTTGCAGAGCTCCTTAAATCATATCCTGCAGTAGTGATTCCTCTGTGCACGCACACACTACAGTCTAGACACAGCCTCCAAAACACACACATTTTAACCAAGTAGAGAAACAAATATAATTAAATTCAAAATAAACTCTAGGCTCTAGTGTCAAGGCAACATGGAGCAGAGAAGAAACCAGCATAGAGTAAAGCTGGTTATAATGACCCATTGAACTTCCTGCCCCTACGACCTTCTAATAATCACAGATAGAACTGCTAAGTGCTTATCACTGCGCTCATGGCCTCTGTGGTAGCTGAATTGTACCTCTCACAAAGATGTCATCACTCTAATCCCTGGAACCTGTGAATGTGTTACCTTACATGGAAAGGAAACTTTGCAGATGTGATTAAAAGCTTGGACCTTAATAGAGGAAACTTATCCTGGATTAAAATTTCTGTGGGCCACTGTCATCACACGAGCCCTTGAAAATAGAGAACTTTGCCCAGCTGAAGTCAGAGAGCTGTAGCAGATGGGCACGAGAGACTGCAAGCTTGAAGAAGAATCACCGCACCATTGCAGGCTCTGAGGTGCAGGGACCCATGTGTAAGGACTTGAGAGGAGTTCCTAGCAGCTGAGGATGACCCTTAGCTGGTGGCCAGCAAGGAAATGGGGACCTCAGTCTTACAACCACAAGAAATTGAATTCAACCAGTAACTGGAGTGAGCTTGGAAATGGGTTCTTCCCCAGAGCTTCCAGAAAGGACAGTGGCCTATAGACACCTTGATTTTAACCTGGTGAGACTTGTGTTGAACTTCTGACCCACAGAAATGGCAAGATAATAAATTTGTGTTTTCTTAAACTGCTGAGCCCGTAGTAATTAGTTACAGCTGCAATAGACAATGAATCACAGTCCCCATGGCCTGCAGGACAGCTCAGAACCTACACACGCCAGTAGCAGGTCAAAGGCTTGGCATCAGTGTCCAGTTTCCAGCTGGTCTTTCTCTGTCCTTCTCATAGTTCTATGAGTATTATAGGGTTCCTGTCTGGTCCCCAGCTTTAGTTCCCTGCCTCATAGCTCTATCCTTGAAGAGATAGGATCCTGCTTTGCTGTGTTCCCAACCTCAAAGATAGATGTCCAGTTCCTCAGCTCAGTTGCTCCAAGCAAACCCCCTCCTGATTTGCCAAGTGCTGGGCCTGCAGCCCACCCCATCATCCTTAACTATCTCCTATCCAGGGTCTGCCAACTTCAGCAAAGACATGTCCCTGATAATTCAGCTAATGATGCGTTGTCATAGAAAGCTCCTCGGAGAGGGTTAAGGAACCAAGCTTAGAAGTCTGACAAGTCTGTGTGGGAAATGGCATGAACTAACACACCAAAGCAAGATTGAGTGAGGAAGTGATGTTGGTCATTCTGCAGGAAGGGGAGAGGTGAGCTTTTGAAGCCCCAGAGGTTTGGTGATCAAGCAAGTGTGGGGATGCTCTATTAGGTGGATGCAGAGCAGAGTAAGAAGGTTATCTGGCTGGACGAAGGACTGTCATGAGGAGACGTGAATACAGGGAGCTGGAAGGAAGAACATTGGATGCATGAGGGACCTGAGAGACAAGGTTGAGCAGAGGTGAAGGAGAGACCAGAGGTATATGGGAGAAAGGCAGACAAGAAGAAAGAAAACATGACAGAATAAAAAGGGAAAAGTGTATCACCTGAATGCCTACCATTTGCTTCTCAAAACACTGCAAGGTACATAGAATTTGCCTTCCTTTACAAGTAAATAAAAGGAGGCTCAAGGTCAAATAGCTCAGAAAGGAAGAGCCATGATGCCATGCTAGCTCGGTCTACAAAAAGCCCCTGCTTTCCTCGCCTTCTCCTTTTCACCTACTGCCTCTCATAAAAGGATAGACTCTTGGTATGTATGGAAACTCTGGGGGACTCTGACTGCAGAAAACGGTCTTTGTCTTCATCTGATGTCTTTACAGTCACTTTTCTCAAAAGGAAAAAACTTCCTTCAAGAAGGGAAGTAACAAAAGAAGACAAGGGCTCAGCTTTCCCAGAAGTTTCATCCTATTCTCAAAGACGCAACAAAATGAAACAGACATTTTCATCCCTGAAAATATCCAGGGCTGTTTCCCAGCCAAGTGCCATGGATGGTGAAGGTGTTCTCTCCACTTTCTTACCTCTGTCATGCTTTGGGAAAAATCCCCACTTCCCTTCCACCAGGAGTTATATCGCTCCTGTGGTTATAGTGTTGCAGTTAGTAGGATAGTCTTTCTTTGCTGGCAGACTGAGAGGGGAGGGATGACTGATGAAAAGAATTTTATTTTTAAGCTGCAATTACGTCGTGAATTAACAGCTTTATCCTTAGAAATGGTTTTGTATGGTACCTAATTTGTCCAATAACTTTAAGTCCCCAAAAGGTTTATTTGTTTATTATGTTGTTACTGTAAACTAGCATAATATTGACAGAAACAATTGTACTGCAGGGCATTTCTTGACTAATGATAAGTTAGAAGAAATGGCTGGCTTGAGAAGTCTGATAGCAATTCATCTAGTGCGTTATTACATCTTTTTATTTTGTTTTTTATTTCTCTTCCCCATTGAGGTATAATGAATACAATAAAATTGTATATATTTACAGTGTATAATGTTTATATATATATTGTACATATATATATATATGAAACTTTTAAAAATTATACTTTAAGTTCTGGAATACATGTGTAGAACATGCAGGTTTGTTACATAGGTATACACGTGCCATGGTGGTTTGCTGCACCTATCAACTCCTCATCTGTATTAGGTATTTCTCCTAATGCTATCCCTCCCAACCCCCTGACAGGCCCTTGTGTGTGATGTTCCCCTCCCTGTGTCCATGTGTTCTCATTGTTCAGCTTCCACTTATGAGTGAGAACATGTGGTGTTTGGTTTTCTGTTCCTGTGCCAGTTTGCTGAGAATGATGGTTTCCAATTTCATCCATGTCCCTGCAAAGGACATGAACTCATCCTTTTTTTGTGGCTGCATAGTATTCAATGGCGTATATATACCACATTTTCTTTATCCAGTCTATCATTGATGGGCATCATTGTTGGTTCCAAGTCTTGGCTATTGTGGATGGTGCTGCAATAAACATACGTGTGCATGTGTCTTTATAACAGAATGATTTATAATCCTTTGGGCATATACCCAGTAATGGGATTGTTGGGTCAAATGGTAGTTTTGGTTCTAGATCCTTGAGAAATTGCCACCCTGTCTTCCACAATGGTTGAACCAATTTACACGCCCACCAACAGTGTAAAAGCGTTCCTATTTCTCCACATCCTCTCCAGCATCTGTTGTTTCCTGACTTTGTAATGATCACCATTCTAACTGACATGAGATGGTATCTCATTGTGGTTTGGATTTGCATGATAATAAAATGATTGAATCAGGCTAATTAACATGTTGATCACCTCACATGCCAATTGTGTGTGTGGTCAGGAGATTTAAGAAGCATTCTCTCAATGGCCTTGAATTTGCAACATTTTGCCTTTGCAGTGGTGTGAAAGCCATACGCATTCAGAACATCAATAAATTACTTGAGCTATTTAATGCTTTGTTATAAAATAGGCTTTGTGTTAGATGACTTTGCCCAGTTGTAGGCTAATGTAAGTTTTCTGAGTACATTTAAGGTAGGCTAGGCTAAGCTATGATGTTGGTGGTTTAGGTATGTTAAATGCATTTTTGGCTACATATTTTCATCTTATGCGCAGCCCCCACATAAGCATCTGTATGCAATACAGTATTATTAACTGTAGACATCAACGGTACAATAGATCTCCAGAAGTTACCTATCCTAACTGAAATTTTGTGCCCTTTGACCAACTACCCATTCTTCATCCTCCCCACCCAATAAAGGATTTTAAAGTCATATTTCCTTGGCTCAAATACCTGCTCTGCTACTTCTTTCTAAGAATGTGACCACATGGAGCTGAATCTCCAGTTGTAACTCAACTGAGCAAGACTTCACCTGGCAACTCCGGTCACTGGGCATCCTCCATAAGTTAACAATTTATGATGAATAACAGAGAGTGAGACCCTCCTAAAGTTCATAGAAAGGGTGAATGTCCATCTCATGGGTCCTACTTGGACATTTAGGAGACATTTCAAGGACTGAATAAACGTCTCCTTGTTTCTTCTTGGAGGAAAGTCAGAGGGGTGTTGGAAGAGGCATGCACACTGGAAAATGAATAACATAGCTCAAATAGAGTCTTGTGTTGCAAATAAGAATGATTATGCAATTTCTCAAGAAGCTTTGGAGCTTCTTGGAGCATGCAGATCCCATTTTTCTGCTATTACTGTAGTCAGTGTAAGTAATTTAAATGTTTGTAAATCAATACTGCATCACCAGTTCTACATGGTGGCCATTTCTGCATAGAAGGATTCCAAGGACTCAGGGATGGTAGAATTCATCCTCTTGGTATGTTTGCTTTTATGATTGACAAGTTATCAGAAACGGTGGCAGCTCATTCCCTGAGTGCTTTCCCTTTCTCTTGTTACTACCAAGGAAGCCTGAGCTCACCGAAAGGGCTCATCTCTCCCATATAATTGTTACTAAGGGAAGGAAATGCCTAAAGTTATACAACTGTAGTGTTTGAGCGATGTAAAGGGACTTAAGGTCCACTTGATTAAAGCATTCTACCACATATGACATGTCTACTGCGTGCCAGATGCTGTTACAAATATTCATATGCAAGCTATCTCAGCACTTTATGAGTGTACTTTTGAAAGTTATTATCATGTTTGATTATCCTTATAAACTGTGATGAAGATATGGAAAGTATTATTACATTTGAAAATAACAACCACCACTAAGGATCTGAGAGGCTGAATGAATGAACCCAACTGGTAACTGGAGGAGCTGTGAATGACGTCGAGAGTTTGGGCTCTTGTCCTGCGATCCTCTCATCACGTGGTCATGTTTTTCTGAGGACAAGTTTGGATATGGCGAAGGAAGAGGGGGTGAGAGCACAGGGCTGCACTGCAGGCCTGGGGAGGAGGAGCTGGCAGAGGGAGTGAAGGCTGAAGATATGTCCGCTTCTTCCCAGGGTTTCCAGGGCCAGCTGTAGCTCATTTGTCTGTTGTTGATTTACTCCCCTAGCTTTTTTCTGGAGGACAAATAGCAGTCAGTGGGTATTGACTAGTATTGGGTTAGACTGTGAGGCGATGTGTCTGCTGATCTGTTCCACCTACTCCACTTGTACCCAATTATCTCTTAAGTGATATAACCATGAAGCTACTCTTTCCATACATTTCACTTTGCATATCTCCTACTCTTTGCACAAATTTCACTGCGCATTTCCTACTCTGCATGAATTTCACTTTGCAAATATCTCATTGCCTCTGAAGTTAGTTTTGGATTCTCTTAAATTAATAATTGTTTAGAAGTACTTTTTTATGATCCTCTGTCCCTTCCACTGAACCCTTTTGTCCCCAACGGCAGGGACTACACCTGTTTTGTTCCTTGTATCCCCAACAGTGTATCTCCAGACTCCTTCTTCTGCTTCCCCTTCTCCATTTATCTGTATTTTGAGGAAAGGTGGTAGAGTTGAGATAGTAGGGGCTGGTGAGGCCAATGCTGAGCTTTCCATGGGAACACACCAAGATCCACTCCTGACTCCCACACGTCTGCTGCTCCTCAAGCCTGTGCTTGGTCTTTCCAGCCCTCACAAGGAGATGAAAACACAGCTCCTCAGTCCACCTCTTTAAAGAGAGATTGATGACGATAATGACTTTAAAAATAAGAGTGTAAGAGGGAGAAGGTGGTACATTTAGATAAAATTTTTTAAAAACAGAAATGACAGTTTTTAGCCTTGTGCAGGAAACTATTAGCTTGCTCTTTAGTGTCAGCAAAAGCTAGATTCTAACCATGGTTCTGCCTTTTCCTAGATATGTGTGTGACTAGCTAGGCCCAGCATGACATTAGCAAAGGTTTTTCTGGAGAAACAGAGCCAATAGGATATACACAGATGTATAAGAGGAGGCTTATTATGAGAAGTAGCTCATGTGAATATAGAGGTTGAGAAACCCCGCAGTCTGCTGATTTGACATCTGCGAGCTGCAGAACCAGGAGAGCTGATGATGTAATTCAGTTGGAGACTGAAGTTCTGAGAGTCAGGGATTAGAGGTGAGGAGGGGATTGCTGGTGTAAGTCCAGGGTCCAAGGCTCCAGAACCAGGAGCACTAAGGTCCAAGGCAGGAGAAGATGGATGTGCCAGCTCAAGAAGGGAGGGAGAGAATTCACCCTTCCTTGCCTTTTTGTCCTACTCAGGGCCTCAGAGGATTGGATGATCTCCAACCACATTGGGGAGGGCAGATATTCTTTACTCAGTTTATCAGTTCAAATACTAGTTTCTTCCCCAAGCACCCTCACAGATGTACTGGAAATCATGTTTTACCAGCTATCTGGGCATCCCTTAGCCCAGTCAAGTTGACACAGAAAATTAACCATCACACTTAATTTTTTATGGCAGCATCCATCATTTATATGAAAAGGGATAAAAATATGCACATCTGAGTATATTGAAAAAAGAAGTAGCCAGGTTGAGTATCCCTTATTTGAAATTCATGGGATTGGAAATGTTTTGGACTTTTTCAGATTTTGGAATATTTACATTTTGCTTACTAGTTGAGCATCCCCAATCTCAAAGTCAAAAATCTGAGCTTCTCCAATGAACATTTCCTTTGAGCATTGTGTCAGCACTCAAAAAGTTTCAGATTTTGGGCTGCGCATGGTGGCTCATGCCTGTAATCCCAGCACTTTGGGAGTACAAGGCAGATGAATCACCTGAAGTCAAGAGTTTGAGACCAGCCTGGCCAACATGGTTAAACGCTGTCTCTACTAAAAATACAAAAATTAGCCAGGTGTGGTGGCAGGTGCCTATAATCCCAGCTACTGGGGAGGCTGAGGCAGGAGAATTGCTTGAACCCAGGAGGTAGAGGTTGCTGTTAGCCAAGATTGTACCACTGCACTTCAGCCTGGGTGCCAGAGGGAGACTTTGTCTCAAAAAAAAGTTTCAGATATTAGAGCACTTCAGATTTTGGATTTTCAGATTTGGGATGCTCAATCTATATGTTGTAGTCATTTAATTAAAGAGAGAAGGAAATAATAGTGAAGATAATGATCATAAAAAAGATGAAGGAGGAAGAGAATGAGGAGGAGGAATGGGAAGGGAAGGTGATATTTGAACTTGGGGAAGTCACTACTTT
The DNA here is from genome assembly GCF_001604975.1 of Cebus imitator. Taxonomy (NCBI): domain Eukaryota; kingdom Metazoa; phylum Chordata; class Mammalia; order Primates; family Cebidae; genus Cebus; species Cebus imitator. The sequence continues at coordinate 5,980,222 of NW_016107335.1, read as the reverse complement.
TTTAAGCCTCTGTTCCCTGATTAGTCAAACATGTCTACTGCAATTAGCTAATGCATCTCTTTTTTGTGAAGATAGAGTGAAATAATGTATGATGAAGGATCTCAAAAACCATGAAGTGCTCTACACTCAGAGGCATGATTATTAAGTAAAAACATTATATATCTGTAAATCATGTAGCATTTTCAAGGAGGGGCCTGTGCAACAGGTGCAGGTGGAATGGTGCATGTGGAAGTGCTTAGGAGGCATTGACTCTCAGTGTGACTCAGCTCTGGCACTGATTCTGAACAGTGCACATAGAAGCACTTGATTCTCAGTGAGATTCTGATCTGGCATTGACTCTCCACGGTGCACGTAGAAGTACATGATTCTCAATGTGATGCAGGTCTGGCATTGACCCTCAATGGTGGACTTGGAAGTGCTTGACTGTCAATGTGACATGGATCTGGCATTGACTCTCCATGGTGCACGTTAAAGTGCTGGACTGTCAGTGTGATGCAGATCTGGCTCTGTGGGTCCTCACCTGGGGAGAAAATGTGGTTTGGCTCTCTGATTCTGGACACTCCCATCTTCCCTGCAGTAAACCAATTGATATACATACTGTTTGCCATGCTTGATCTTTTAAAGCAATACTTTCTTTGTCAGCAGTTTTAATCAGAGTGATGAAGCCAGATTCAAACTGTTTAGCTATGATAATGGGCTGACAGGGAGGTTAAACAGGTCCCTTGACAAATGAGTGTCTCTCAAATGCTGGCACCCTCGCCTGGCGCTGCTGCACATAATCAGCACCTGCATTCCCACCTGCCGGGAATACATCACCCGGTCTTTGTTCCCTGCTGTCCACCCATGAGCCTGTGACACCTGGAGAATGATCACACACTCCTTGCACATTATCTTTCTTCGGCCATTGAGGCGGCTTTGAGGGGCTGCGCTGAGAATTATTATCTTGTTGATCTATCTGTTCCCAGCCCATTTTCTCAGCCTAGCAACAGATTACATCTCACATGGAAAAACCATGTAATACTCTTAAGACAATTTCTTGCCATGTAGAAGCAGGCATGTGATTGCTCTTAGTGACCAATTTCTCATATTCTGGGTTCGTTTGAAAAGCACAAGAATTAAAGTTTTCAGCAAAGGCTTGAAAGACACAATAAGTTGAGTATTAACTTAAGAGGTACATTTGGGGATATTCCCTACTCATGCTTGATGTTTGGGGAAAGAGTTATAGTGGGTGACTTAGCTAATGCATCTACCCTTTAGTTGTTTCACTTAGTAGAGAAACTGGATGAATTTTGTGCTCCAAAACAGTGTCCATCCAGCTCGGGACGACGTGGTGCTTTGTGAAGGACATTCTGCTCCCATGTTGCTTCCACCTCCCTTTGGCCCTTCAGGGATCTGCCATTCTCAGATTTCTTGCTCATTCCCTGGGATCCTTGTTCCCTAAAGCTATTCAGTTTTTACCTGCTCTCCACAACCCTACCCTGTTCCTCTGGGTAGATGCCCCTTTCCCTCTGCTGCCAGGGATCACTGGGCCATTTCTCTCATAGGACATTTCTATCAGTGCAAACTCTCAGACTTCAAAATATCCTGTGCACTGCTGTAACTGACATCAGTGTGACTTTCTTCCAGCAGACTGTGGGCTTCCCTTGTAGAAGTGATTTCTTCATGCATTTTTATGTCCCTAGGGGCTGGCCCAGTGCCTGGTACACTGTCCAACTTCATTAGACGTTAAGATGTTTTTCAACCACTAAGTGACTCTCTCAGTTGTAAGATATAGAACAAATATTTTGTTATGAGATTTTATTTACATAAAAATGTAAATTACAGAGGCATGTTGGTCAGATCCTGGCAGGAAACAGATGGCAAATTCATATTGGGAAATGGAGGGGAATTTAGCGAAGAGACTATGTATAGGAGTCCTGGGCAGGTTTTAGGAAGCTTTGAAGGAGTAGTAGGAACCTGGGTTTGGCAGCCATGGGCCCATTGCTACTCCTGGACCTTCAAGGAGATTGGGCAGCTGAATCCAGAGCATGTAGCTGTGTGTAGAGGGACGCTGACAAAGTCATAGTCTTTGATGGAGAGAGATGACAAGTCCATGGTGACCCAGGAGAGGGGAAGCTGAGAAAATAAGTACCCCCAATCTCCCTGTTCTCTCCAGTCTGACAATGATGCCCACTGGCCACATCAAAACTGCAATCAGGAGACTTTCTACCAAGGTCAGCATCCTGGGGCACAGGCCGGGAGGTCAGTGGGGTGTGGATGTGGAGGGGCAAAGAGAAGCTGTTCACCCCTTTTGCCATACAACAGCCACTCTGGTTTTTATCCAGGTGAAAACGTCATGTCCCTAATATGGACATGGGGACACACAAATGTGAATTGGCTGCAGTGCCATCGAGTGTCACATTCCATCACTCCCACCTAATGTCTACCTGTGTTGCCACAAGAGTTTTTCATGGAATGTTGCATTAGAAAAGGCCAGGGGAAAGAAATATTAATTTATCTAAGATATAGCTTGGAAAGCTTCCTTTCTGTAGCTGGTTAAAAGGCTGATGTTGGCCAGGTGCGGTGGGTCAAGCTTGTAACCCCAGCACTTTGGGAAGCTAAGACAGATGGATCACCTGAGGTCAGGAGTTCAAGACCAACTTGGCCAACATGGCAAAACCCCATCCCTACTAAAAACACAAAAATTAGCCAGGCGTGGTGGTGAGCACCTGTAATTCCAGCTACTTGGGAGGCTGAGGCATGAGAATTGCTTGAACCCGGGAGGTGGAGGTTTCAATGAGCTGAGATGGTGCCACTGCAATCCAGCCTGGGGGATAGAGCTAGAGTCTGTCTCCCCCGACCCAAAAAAAAGACTGATGTTAATAACTGTGGCTGACTTCTCCTACCACCCGTCCACATTCTCCTTGATCTCCATTAGCACTTCAGATGGATACAGTTCTTCACATATTGGGGTGACCCAAACTTTCATTCCTATAGAATTTAATGATTAGTAGTCTTGTCTTTATTAGGTGATGCACGTTTCCATTTACAAGAGCTGCTGGAAAAGGGAGAACTGAGAGTGCCTCAGTGAGCTCTGAAGGACTCATACCTCATCTTCCTTGCCCAGATGTGTGGCAAAAACCCCAGTTCCTTTAGATAATTGGGATCCACCATCCTGACCAGTTCTGTGATCTGTTTCTCTTCCTGCTGGCTCAATAGCATTAAGCTCCCCAAATGACTAGGGGACGATCTCAGACTTCAGCTCATCCCATCCACGACAATGTTCTCTGCTGGCAGCATTCCTCCCTTTAGCACCTTGTACTCTCAGCCTAAGCTTGGAGGTGGGAATGGTGTCTGAAAGCACAAATTATTCCCATGGGTTATTTGGTATTATGGTAGGAGGGTCCTCCCAGTTCTACTCATTTGTTCACGGACTTCTGTTTATGGGGGTGAAGGCCTTAGCTGTTGGTCACAGGCAAAGCACAGACTGAATCCAGCAGGAAGCACCTAGCCTTGCAGCGCATGGCTTCTAGCTGGCCTGTAACAGGCCCTCCTTAGGCCTTCTCATATCTCTAGCTGCTGCCAGGTGCTAGGCACTCAGAAGATCAGTAAATTCTGTGGGTATGATACTCAGTGGCTCTCTCATTGCCACATCACGTATACCATGGACTGTGGCCATACTGTGTTGGATATCATGTGTTGGGTGAAGCATTCTGTTAGTCAAAGTACTGCTGTGCATGTACAACTTTGTGGTTTAGTGGACTAGAAAATACCCAGTTCATGCAGTTCTGGCATTGACTCTCCATGGTGCATGTAGACGTGGCAGTTTGAGATGCTCAGTCATCTGACCTCCCATTATCAGGTGCTCAGACTAAAACAGTTCATGAGTGCCTTTTCAAATGGAGAATAGTTGTTTCCAGAGGACACATAGCCTTTCTTCAAGACCTCAGGATTCTGCTACTAGGGGTGGCCAGATGCCAATCTATCATCGCTTTCTGCTGCAGACACATCCAATATAATTGGTTCTTCTAGGTCATAAGCATCAATAGCGAGGCAGCTTGGACTGCAGCTGGAATCTACTATAGTGACTTATTGCTCTAGGCCCTCCTTAAAACTGGAAGCCTTATTACCTGCTGCTCCTTACATAGATAGGAATAGAATTCCCCGAAGTGAATATGTGCTCCCAAATACCAAGAGGTTCACCAAGCACCATGCATCTCTCTTTACATGAGCAGTGCAAGGTGTAATGACTTGTCTTGTATCCTAGAAGGGATATCCTGACCTGCTTCAGATTACTGGAACTCTAGAACTGTATGGTTTGTTACAGTAATTATTAACCACACAGGGCTATTAAAATATAAATAAAATAAAATAAAATAGAAGTTTAGTTCCCCAATCACACTAGCCACATGTTAGAGACACTCAAGAGTCATGTGTGGCCGGAGGCTACTGTGTGGGATAGCCCATCTATGAGACATTTCTGTCAGTGCAGAAAGTTCTATCAAACAGTGCTGCTAGAAAGTACAACCACATAGCAGCTTCCTGAACTTTCTGGGGTCTGTCTTGCACTCTCTGGCACTCACATGACTTCCTAGGCATAGTAGCTGGTGCTTGTGATGCTCTGTATGACGACCCCTGGACCTGATTTCAGCACTGCTATGTGGACAGCTCCATGCACCGCTGCTGGAAGACACAGCCTTTCTCGAGAACCCCACGATTCTGCTACTAGGGGTGGCCAGAGGCCCATCTATCATCCCTTTCTGCTGCAGATACATCCAATATAATTGGTTCTGCTAGGTTATAAGTGTCAATGGTGAGGCAGCTTGGACTGCAGCTGGAATCAATGTAGTGACTTTTATTGCTCTAGGTCCTCCTTAAAACTGGAAGCCTTATTATACGTTACTCCTTACATAGATAGGAATAGAATTCCTTAAGTAAATATGTGCTCCCAAATACCAAGAGGTTCACCAAGCACCATGCATCTCTTTTTATACTAGCAGTGCAAGGTATAATAACTTGTCTCTTATCCTAGAAGGGCTATCCTGACATGCTTCAGATTACTGGTACGCTAGAACTGTATAGTTTGGTACAGTAATCATTAACCACATGGTGCTATTAAAATATAAATAAAATAAAATATAAATTTAGTCCCCCAATCACACTAGCCCCATGTCAGAGACATTCAAGGGTCATGCATGGTCAGAGGCTACTGTGTGGGATAGCCCTTCCATAAGACATTTCTATCAGTGCAGAAAGTTCTATTGGACAGTGCTGCTAGGAAGTGCAAACACATGGCAGGCTCCTGAACTTCCTGGGGTTTATCTCGTACTCTCTGACACTCATGTGTCTTCCTAGGTATTGTAGCTGATGCTGGTAATGTTCTGTATGACTGCGCCTGGACCTGCTTTCAGCACTGCTATGTGGACAGCTCCACACACCGATGCCCCCATTACAAACTGCAAATGACGCCGCCGCTCTTTGCTCATCACCTTTCTCAGACGCTGCTCAAAGCTGCTCAGCCATGCACACGTACAACCCAAAGTACAGTGAAGTCAATGCCTCTAGGGAAAGCTCAGCCAACAGTGGGTGGGAGTTGGTAGATAAATAACCGACCTCTCCATCCTGTGTTAGAGCAATTCTGTATGGTTCCTAGATGATTCCCATTGGGTTTGAGCTCCAGTTGTCTATGGTAGATTAATAACTTGAATTTTATTCCATGAATCACTTTTTGCTTCTTGGCATCACCACCCAAAGTAAACTCTCTGTGAAAAATTCTTTGAATCAGAGTCTGCTTTCTTGGGAGTCAGATTGACACAGTTTATCTTGGAAGTGACCCTATGAAGCAGACCTTCAAGATAGGATTCTGAAATTGGATTGCTTCATGGTTATATGAATATAAAAATCCTGCCATTGGAAACCAGTGGGCTGGTTATCAGCCCTGACCTGTTGCATTACAATAACCAAGACTCTCAACTGGGGAAGATTTGGATGAGGTCCAGGTGAAAGTGAGGGCTTTGATTTATGCAACAACTCTAGCAATTAAAAGGAATGGGCATGATGGCTCATGCTCATAATCCCAGCACTTTGGGATACCGTAGAAACATGGGTGAAGCCATATTATGGAGAACCTTGAAGGCCTTTTCACGCTTTTCCTGCCTTATCTTCAGACCATGGGGATCCTTTATAATGTTTTCCATGAGTAGTACAATGTCACAGGTTGAGTCCTCTGGAACACAGATGCTGAGATCTGCATTAAGGAAGTTCAGTTAGGGGAGGTGATGGTCTATTGTGAACAATACCTGTGAGTTGTGAAGGAAACAGGATTTGGTGGAAGAAGAAATTGCAGCAGAGACCTCAGGTGGACTAAGAATTGTCCACATTGAGGCATGGCAGACAGGTCTTTGTATTCCCACATCAAACCATCATTGGATGCAAGCTCTTTCCAAGAAGAAGAAATGGCCTTAGGTGGGTCATCTCCCTCTGGACCAGAGTAACTCCTGGAGCTGTGATACATCCAGCTGGAGGAATGAATGCCTTGTTCTCAAAGAGGGACTGGGCAGCACCCACTGCAGGGCTGAAATTATCAGAGCCGAGAGGCTACTCTAGATGGGTGCCACTCTAGATGATGGCAGATTGTTACAAGTCCATGATGAGATTAAGAACTTGCATCAAAATGTAAAGCAACACAATGCCCCCTTCATTGAGTCTTGCAATAAACAAAAAGGTGAAACTGAATGTGTGCTTAATGGCACACTTAAACTCCAGCACTAACGGTTTGTGAACTGGGACAGCTTGCAGACTGGCACCAGTCAGCAAGCCACACTTTGGGTAGTTCTGCTACAGCCTATGTTCCTGTCCTGTAGTAAAATCACGCTGGGTCATTTCCTTATCAGTTACATTTGTGAAGTTAACCTTCCTCCGACTTCCAGAGTCTGAGAGAGAAAACTTTGCTTACTGTCTGCTTTCCTAACAGACGTTTTCCTTTTTCTCACCCAGGGTTGGGAGGTTGATTCATCTTAGTAGATCTTGTCAGATTGTGTCTGACTACATATATTTGCTTTTCCCAAATGTCCAATCTTTGTCAGTTGAGAAATATTTGAAGTGCTGACAAGGCTCTTATGGACAACTCACCTATCATTGCAGAGTCTGTAGGATTAATTCTTCTTAATTATGTTAGTGCTGGGCCATCATTCAAGTGTATTGATGCTGTCTGGTCATGTCTAGAAGATTTATAGATATCTATATTCCTCCCACACAGCAGGGACCACAGATAACTTGGCTATCTTTTCAGTGTCTTTTTGCATGAGACAAATGTTATACAATTATTACAGAAAGTGCCTTAATAAGTAAGAACTTGCTTTTCTAAGTTTCCTCTCTGGGGTCTCGGAAGGAGAGTTTGGGAATCTATAATAGTCTTTCACAAACAGTTTCTTTTCCTTGCCTTTAACTGAGTTAAAAACTCACTTTTCAGTCCAAGTGTTTTATTTCCAGCCCGGGAAATAGTCTTGAGAATCACGTGCAAGTTTGCTAGGCAGAATTTAATCATTTTCTTGTACATGGCCTTGGCTTTCACATTGTTGAGCATGAAATGACTGGATTTCAGGTAATCAGAAGGAAACAGAGTGAGTCTAGAATCACAGACTCATGGGAAGTTGGAGCTAACGTGAACCTGGACTGGGCTGGCCTTTGTCCTGGTTGCACATCACCATCACCGTTCTTAAAGATCATGATGGTGTAAGTCTGAAGTGAAGTTTCAGTATCTGCATATCTTTACCTCTATAGGTGATTTGTATGTTCATCTAGGTTTGAAATCCATGGATGGGCTACTCCTTTCTTAACCCATAGAGGGAAGGAACCTGGCTGTGAAGAGCCAAGTGTCTGTACCGAGCGTCATCAGTGGGAGGTTAACTCAAGCCTTGGGAAAGGAACGTGAAGCCAGAGGCGATGGGGTTGCCGTAAGTGGTAAAGCACTTGAATGGAAGCCATGCCAAGCCTTGTGCTAAGTTCATAAGTGCATAATCTTGGAAAATCTTCACTATAATTTAATAGGTATTATTATCCTCATACATGAGAGAACTGGGACCCAGAAAGGTTTAATATTTTGACCAAGATGATATAACTGGTGAGCAGGAGTTAGGGGTTTAACCCAGGTCTTCTGATTGAAACCTTCTGTTCTTAACCTCTCTGCTAGAGAAAGAAAGACCAAACAGGAGACTTGCAGGGGGCCTCCTGTAATTTCCTTTGGAAGTCAGGTTGTACAATGTGTGTGTGTGTGTGTGTGTGTGTGTGTGTGTGTGTGTGTGTGTGTGAGAGAGAATCCATAAACGTCTAAGCATGTGGTGTTTCAGCAAACTGAATAGAATTCTCATTATGCAAGAAAAGAAAGTAGTAGATAGTAAAACGGAGAAATAAGAATGGTTAGAAAAAGAAAAGTGGGAGAAAGTGATGAATGATTGATGATGGAAGAAAAGAATGATCAGCGAGGACAGGCTGTTAGGAAAAGACAAAAACATCCAAGAGCTGAGATTGCCTGGCCAGAGAGTGGATGAGCTTTCACATTAATAAGGGGATTGTAGGATCAATAGGAGCTGTAATCTGTGCCTGAGCATTCTTCGGAAAGAGACAAACCAGATGATATATGTCTGGAAGAAAAATAAACGTGGTAATTTGTCTATTCCTGAATCACTTTTCCTGTAGGCGTCTGAAGGTGAGGAAATGCATCTTGGCTAACGCCCTGACCTCCCTCCTGACACCCAGCTCTCCTACCAGTTGCTGAAGGAGAGTGCTGCTCTTCAGACGAGAGGGGCTCAGAGCTCTGCCTCGGAGACTAGATGTCCTGTCATTGTTATCTTGTTTGGGTTTTCATAATCTCCTCATTTATAGCAGATTATTAGGAATAAATGTATTGGCACTTGGTATGTAAAAAATAATGACCAAAGTCTTTACACATCTAAACTTCTACCTGTAATTTAGAATGGAAAAGTTCTCATAAGTGAAGAAGTATTTTACAAAATATATTGAACTTCAAGCAGTCTTGAAGATTCAGGATCTTCCCTGGGGCCTGAAGACTTGTTGAACACCTGGTGCTCTTCGAAGCTATGGAGACATGTAGATTAGATATTCTTGTTCTCAGTGACCCCAGATCACTGACCTTTTTCAAGTCTGTCTCCTTTTGGTATTTCTGGCTCTTCTAACAGTTACACGTCTTAAAAGCATGTCTCTCCACCACTGCTGAATATTTCTCCTGCATTCTCCCTCCATAATTTGCTTTTATATGACAAAAGTTATAATATTAATTCTATTTTATGCACTATTTCAAGGTAATAGTCTGTCAGGGCCTGGAGGGTATTCTGTTTTTTTCTCTGCGAAGTGCAATTTCTGACAGTCATTAAACAATTATCTCTTAAATAAAATGAAACATACTGCTAGACGTTTAAATGGCTGTTCATTTGAACACATTGCTTCCAAAGGAGAAATCAAGATAATTATCCCAATTATGAGCACACAAATAATAATTTAATTACTTGTCTGCCTTGCCTGCTGGATGATCACTCTGTCAGAGAAGACTCTGGTGTTTGTTTTTCTCAATGCTTAATTTCTATTCCTACTTTAACAAATTTATTCATAGAGCTTTTCATATAACAGTGAAAAGAATGCTCACACTCTAATAGATTTTACATTTTCTAGTTGAGGTAGAGATAATGAACAGATACAAAGTTATAAAATGCCAGGGGTGATGACTGTTGAAAAGAAAGCAAGGCCCGCAGGAGAGAGTAGAGGGTGCTGGGTTCGTCTGTGGCTGGGTCTACGGTGCTTACACGATGATTGCAGCCCTGGTATAAATAGCTCCAGTGTTTGGGCATCAGCCTGCTGACTGTCTCCATGGGGTTGTATCAATACATATTGGAGATAACTCAAACATCTCTGCCTCACACTCAAGAGCAGCTTTATGATTACCCAGTATAAGACACTTACCAACATTTCTCATTATGTGGAACTAGAGAGAGTGAAGCTCTGATGTTTGGGAGAATGATGAAGAAGCCAGGTGGGAGGTAGGAGAAGGAGTCATTGTTCCCTGAGGGATTAGCTTTGGAAGGCTAATTCCAAGATTTCCTGGGCTGCCATGACACCGTGAGCAGCTTTTTCAGGAACAACAAAATAAATTTTTACTTTGTTAAAAACAAGACAAAAACAAACAGAGGTAAGGGAATGAATGAGCATTAAAAAAGGGGAGGAGGCGGAAGGGCCTGCGAGGCCTGTTGACTTCTGTGCAGTCAGCTCTGGGGCTGGTCCTCCTCCCAGGGCACAGACCTCCACTTCTTGTCCACCCATTGTGTTGTTTTTAATTCATTAATTCAATGAATTGTTTTAAATTAATTTTTCAACCTATTTATAGGTTGCGGAAGTATTTGGTGACTCGTGGTGATAAGGGATGCTGTATCTGAGTTGGTGCCAGTCCTCTGGACCAATGGTCTGTGGGAGTGGTGACCTCAGTGGCCATGCCCCAATTTCCCTCCCGCCTTGCTGGGCAGGTGTGTGTGGATGTGTGTGGACCGCTGTCCCGCTGCCCCCAGTGTGTCCACTTCCTGTCCACCCAAGGCCTCAGGCCTCAACTCTGTTCCTCTGTTTCCTTAGTGGCTGTCATGGCCTGCATTCTCCCTGGGAACTCAGGGCTGAACAGAACAGCCGTGGTCCCTGTCCACGGGGAGCTCACGCTGCAGAGACATTTACAATGAACACCGAGGCAAATGAAAGAAAAAATAAACTGTGACTATGTTTTAAGGAAGAAAACGATGCCCTGGGGGAGAAATCGGGAGGGTGGGGCTTGAAGGCCCCTCCCAGGAGACAGTGCTTAAGCTAAGACTCTCAGGGTGATGGGCGCAAACCAAAGAGGATATATTCGGGCTTTTGATTTCATCAGTTTCTGTTGCTACAACTTCAATGAGTTATTTTTTAATTCATTTTTTCTTTCCTTGTGTTTTTCTACTACATACTGAGGTGCTTTCTAGCTATCTCCCTGGTTTTGTTTCATTTTTGAATTTTTCCATTCAAAATGCCTATTTTGTAAATTATTTTTCTACTTATAGTATTATTTTTGCCATCAGATTCTTCAAATTTGTTTAGTGCCTTAAATTTTAAGTTCACATGTATTAGGTTGTATTTCCCTTTGTGTGTGTGTGTGTGTGCACGTGTGCAAGCATGCAGGCATATGTGCATAAGTACACATGCGCGCACTGGGAATGGCGGACCCAGAGCCCTTTGGCCTGATTGCCACCATCCATGGAAGCATCTTTTTGCAAATCTAGGGCTCCATGAAATGTTTTGAAAACTATAGATCTGTGGTCAATAATTGGTAGTTAAGCATAAGCTTCTCCAGGAGCTTCTGTTACTATACTCTTGATTTTATTAATTTTGCTTCATACAGGTGAGTTTCTTTGGTTGAGCACATTATATAAAATGTCTTCTTTCTGTAATAGGTCATGGCGGTGATGGTTGTTACTGGAGGAAGCTGAGGGGCTTAGAAAAGATGTGGCCAGGCGTGGTGGGTCGCGCCTGTAATCCCAGCACTTTGGGAGGCCGAGGCGGGAGGATCACCTGAGGTCAGAAGTTTGAGACCAGCCTGACCAACATGGAGAAACCCCATCTCTACTAAAAATACAAAATGAGCTGGGTGTGGTGGTGCATGCCTGTAATCCCAGCTACTTGGGAGGCTGAGGCAGGAGAACGGCTTGAACCCAGGCGGTGGAGCTGCAGTGAGCCCAGATGGTGTCATTGCACTCCAGCCTGGGCACAAGAGTGAAACAAAACAAAACAAAAAAAAGATGCTGAGACTTGGTGTCCATCAGATAATGTGTGACGGTGAGAACTGGTGAGAACGAAGATTCCAGAGAAAGCATGTGGACAGAGTAAAGGAGGTGACCTATGGTATCCAGAAACTCTTTTCTGCAATGGGTTTAGGATGTTGGCGGGGGGGACGGATTTTATAGGTCATGGGGGTGGTTGGTGACCTGTGGTGATAAGGGACGCTGGACCTGAATTGGGTGCCAGTCCTGTGGACTGATGGTCTGTGAGAGTGGTGACCTCTGCGGCTGTGCCCTGACTTCCCTCCTGCCTCGCTGCGTGGGAGTGCGTGGATGTGCATGGAACACTGTCCAGCGGCATGGGGCTACCAGCCCTTTACTGCACCACAGGAGCAAGTGGGCGTTGATGCATTTCCTCATTCATCCTTAATTATTCTGATTCTCTGGCGTTAAAATGGATCCAGGAAGGTTCTTGGGGCCAGGCCAGCACTTTTGTCTCTGAATCGGTGGTTATTGTTTCTGCCTCTTAGAGTGTATACCTTCTATTTTGGAAAATTATCTGCCACATTGAAGTCTGAAAATATAGGTACTAGTGACTGGGTCATCTCATTCTCTGGCCCAGTTTTCCCTGAGCGTGGCAGCCTCCTTCACGTGGGATGGTGGGCACAGAGAGTCTTAGTTTATTAAGGATGAGCTTTGCATTCTCATGTATATTCTCCTTGGATTGTATGGTTTTTAGGACAGAAAGGGTGGCAGTAAACACTGTTATACTATACTAAATGGAAACCTGGAAGACTTGAAGTTTTTGAAGGTTTAATAGCTTTGATACAATTTCAACTGAAAAGAGTGAATTATGTAGTCACTTAAAAAAATTAATAAACTACATTACAAGAAGGCATCTGAGCTTATGATTGGCATTTAATTAGAATGAAATGACATGTTATCAAGTGCAATATTCTTCCTTTAGATCAAAGTCCAGCTCATGTTTTGATAAAGCTTAGGCTGGCAGGGGAAGCCAGGAGAGGGGGCAGCTGGAGCCAAGCGCCACGTTGGGACAAGTCAGACTGAAAGGGCGCACTATGGCACTGCACCTCCTTATAAAGAAGGTGAAAACTTAATGGAGAATTGAAAACCAAAACCAGACCAAGGCCTAACTACCCAGCTGCTCATCCTCACATAGACTTTTATGGCTTGGTCACTTGGATCATTTTAACTTCAGAGCAACAGAGTTTTTCAGAATTGAACTGTTCGGTAAACAGAAGAATAATTGTATGTCTTCACCATGTATGTAAAGGAAATGAGATGATGATTCTGATCTCAATAGAAGTATTTTTCACAGAATTTTTTTTTTTTTTTAAGAAAAGCTAACCTAAATTTAACAATTTATACAACTGGTATATAGCTCTCTGGGAGCATATCACTTGAAGTAGGATATGTGAGCAGTGCCTTGCATGGCTGGAGGGGAAAGAACAGGCCCAGCCCCTGTGAGATTAAGGGCTGGGGTTCAGGGCAGTGGAGGGGTGGCCCAAAGGGCAAGGGGCCTCCTGAGACACTCGTAGCTGATTGGTGCTTGCGGAATAGCTCATGTCCGAGACTGGTCATTTCCCCCACACTCTTCCTCCTCTACCCCACTACCAACATGCAGACAAATATGGCTGTCATCATCAGCCCTGAACCTGCTGACCACAAGATCCCAGAAATGTGTACTTTTTAAAAGTATTCTTGGGGGGTTTTACTGCTCAGAGAAGTGTGAGAACCGCTGTGGTAGATGAGTCCTTTTTATTTACTGCCCTTCTATGTACCAACCCCAAAAAGTCCACCCTGCGGAGTCTGCCATCCCGGAGTGCTTGAGGCAGAGCCATCCCCAGGGCCGTGCTGTGATAGACTCCATCCTGCCTCTCCTTCATTTCTTTGTTAGTTTATTTTCACACTCCTACCCCAGTGATATCCTCCTGCTTCCTTTTGTGTCTCACTTCCTCTCTTCCTTCAAACCTCAACTCAAGGGCACATCATACCTCTGCAGAGTGAACTGATGGCCTGCTCAGGTGTAGACAGCTCTCATCTACCTTCCCATTGCATCTTACAAAACCTTTCTAGGTGGCTCAAGCCTGTAATCCCAGCACTTTGGGAGGCCGAGGCGGGTGGATCACAAGGTCAAGAGATCGAGACCATCCTGGTCAACATGGTGAAACCCCGTCTCTACTAAAACTACAAAAAATTAGCTGGGCATGGTGGCGTGTGCCTGTAGTCCCAGCTGCTCAGGAGGCTGAGGCAGGAGAATTGCCTGAACCCAGGAGGCGGAGGTTGCGGTGAGCCGAGATCGCGCCATTGCACTCCAGCCTGGGTAACAAGAGCGAAACTCAGTCTCCAAAAAAAAAAAAAAAAAAAAAAAAAAATAAAAAAAAAAAAAAAAAAAAAAAAAAAAAATCTTTCTAGGGGATTGGGCTGTACCACATGGACTTATATTTATTATTATTTTTAATGGAGATAGAGTCTTGCTCTGTCACCCAGGCTGGAGGGCAGTGGCATGATCTTGGCTAACTGCAACTTTCGCCTCCTGGATTCAAGTGATTCTACTGCTTCAGCCTCCTTAGTAGCTGAGATAATAACCATGTACCACCACGCCAAGCTAATTTTTGTATTTTTTAGTAGAGATGGGGTTTCACCATGTTGGCCAGGCTGGTCTCGAGCTCCTGACCTTCGGCGATCCGCCTGCCTTGGCCTCCCAAAGTGCTGGGATTACAGGTGTGAGTCATCGTGCCTGGCCACATGGACTTATTCTGTCCGGGGATATCCCTGTGTCTAGTAGGCGGTCACTAAATGGTTGTTGGGTAAGAAGTTGAGTGGGTGCTTCAGTGGAGATAGACATCCTTGCCAGCTGAAGCGGACAGGAGGAGCCATGTGGAAAACATGGGGGCTGAGTGAGTTCTGCTGGAAGAATGGGGAGGATGATCATGTGGGAAGAAAGGAATTGAGTGTCAGGAGGTTCTGTCCCTGGAAAAAGCAAAATGAGGGCATGCTCTAGTTTTTGACATTCAGTCTGGAGAGTTTGTAAAGCCTGGAGAGCATTGAGAGATGAAATAATTTGGCATTGCCAGGCAGGGTGGAGTCCTGAAGAACAGCACGGTGGTGGGCAGTCTTGCTGCTCCTTCCGGACGCCCTTCGAATTCCATGGTCTTCGCCAGGGCTGTGTGTGCATCCCCTGTGTGTGTTCGGTTAACAGCAAATAGGGCTGCCACGGTTAGCAAATACAAGCATGGGAGGCCCGCTTAAATTTAAATTTCAGAGAGATAATAAAGACATTTGAGTATAAGTATGTTCCATCCAGTATTTGGAACATGTATATATGAAAACATTATTCATTGTTTATCTGAAAATCATGTTTACTAGGCACCCTGCATTTATCTGGCATTCTCACTGTCAGCACCCACAGCTGTGACTCCCTTATGGGGTTGGTTCTTGGGGTAGGGGGTCCCTGCTGCCTGGGCCTGTAGATACCAGAGGTGTTTGAGAGTTCGCAACCCCCTGGCTTCAGCCAGAGCTGTGACTCACTGGTAAGGCAAGTACTAAACTTAGCATGGCTTCAAAATGAGACAAAATATATATTTTTTCCATGTTAAGGTAGTTAACTAACAAACCAGTTTCTTTTTTGTTTATATTAACTGATGAGGTACAAGTATGATTTTGTTACATGCAGAGATTTCAGGGCTTTTAGGGTATCCGTCATCCATCCATAATGTTGTACCCCAATTAAGTAATCTCTCATCATCCACCCCCACCACCCCTACTTCTGAGACTCCAGTGTCTATTATTCCATACTCTATGTCCATGTGTACACATCATTTAGCTCCCGCTTATAAGTGAGAACATGTAGTATTTGTCTGTATCTGACTTGTTTCACTTAAAGTAATGGCCTTCAGTTCTATCCACGCTGTTGCAAAATACATGATTTCATCCTTTTTTATGGCTGAATAGTATTATATGCCACATTTTCTTTATCCAGCCTTCTGGTGATGGGCATGAATGTTGATATTCATAAAGATGTTCACAACATCTTTGCTATTAGAATAGTGCTGCAACAATGTATGGGTGTAGGTAGCTTTTTTACAGACCGATTTCTTTTCCTTTGGGCAAATACCCAATAGTGGGAGTGCTGGTTCAAAAGGCAGTTCTATAGGTCTTTGGGAAATCTCTGTACCGTTTTCCATGGAGGTTGTATTTATTTTCATTGTCACCAACAGTGTAGAAGCATTCCCCTTTTTTCTACATCCCTGCCTATATCTGTTATGTTTTGTCTTTTTAATAAAAGCCATTCTAACTGGTGTGTTTTTAATTCGTGTTTCTCTGATGATTAATGATGTTGACCATTTTTTCATATGTCTGTTGGCTATTTTTATGTCTTATTTGGAAGAATGCCTATTCATGTTCTTTGCCCGCTTTTAAATGAGATGGCTATTGTTATTTTTTGGTTGAGTTGTTTGAGTTCCTTGTAAATTGTGGATACTAATTCTGTATTTGATGTGGGGTTTGCAAATATTTTCTCCCATTTATCAGGTTTTCTGTTCACTCTGTTGGTTATTTCTTTGGTGGTGGAGAGCTTTTTAGTTTAATTAAGTTCAAGATGGGAAAAATCTGAGTTGCATTAATACATCAGGGCTCCCTATGGGGTCAGACGGAGGCTGTGACTTTCCCTGGAAATTTCCCCCATGGCCTGGCTGGTTCCCATTCATTTCCCTCCTTGTTCCACCTGCTTAGTGGTCTCTCCGGCAGGCACTTCCTTAATAAATCATGTGTGCCAAAGTCCCCAGCTCAGGGTCTGCTTCTGGGGAAACTCAACTAAAACATAGCAGAGTGCAGCAGGAAAGAGCTTTGGGATTAAAGTCTGAAGATCCAAGATGCTCCATTATTTAATAACCATATGTCTTGGGCTGATATTTCTGAACATTTTTGAAAGAAGGCTAATATATCCATTGTTTCAATTACCTCCTTTTCACACTGTGGTGAGGCAGGGATTCTTCCTCTAGGGTTATGGGGATGGTGAAACACACAGCACCCAATACTGGACAGATGATATTGACAGCAAATTATCAGTCACATAGACTCATAGCCCATGGGAGGATGGTGCCACATGCCGTGAGGAACACACAGTGATTGTGCTTGGGAACAGAATGTACAAACAGGGTCTGTAGGAGGCAGGCTTTGTGGTCACAAGAGGGTGAGGCTGGCTTGTCTGAATAATTGCACAGGCTGACAGGGAACTGACACCTGCCACTCCTGGATAGGTAGGGCCTGTGCCAGGCCCTTGCGACAGGGAGGGTTGTTTGGCTCTGGGATCTCAGCTGTAGGAGTAGAGTGTGTGAAGAACCTGAAGCCAGGCCATTTGGGGCCTCCCAATTTGACCAGATGCCCCATCAGCACCTAATCTTGAGTCTTAATTTCAGACTTTAAATTACTGCCATCCCCTCCTCAGAGGTTGTGATAATGACAGAGATGGGATCACGATGTAAAATCAGGAAGCACTTCATGAGCATAGCATGTTGTAAGGAGGAGAGCTGGAAGCTTTCAGGGATAACTTGCTTTCTTTTCATACCTTCATGGAGTTATTCAAATCTGAAATTTTAATTTTGCTTTGCAGCTATACGTTAGTGTTTTAAGTCTGCCACTGAGAGTGTGGGTGAAGCAGAAACCTCCAGGGCTACTGCTCATCCATAATTCAGCTGTGTCCTGCTGCCTACATGCCGAGCTGGGCCAGGCTGAGCCCCTGACAGTGTGAAAGAGAATTTCATACTTAGGTTGTTCTCTTCTTTTCTTTAAAAGAAAAATAATCCCAAAATAAACAAACAAAAAAAAAACGTTCCCATAAACCTTCCCGAAGAACTGGGGGGAAAGTCACATTCGTATCAGATGTAAAAAATAGGGGCCAAATAGAATGTCACCTTTTAATTAAAAGATCATTTTTAGATTCAACTGCCACAACTCTTTTCCTTATTTAAACATTTCAAATGAATACTAAAGTGTGCGTCTGCTCCCCAGATCTGATGGCACTCATAACCCTCCGGAGAGTAACAGCCGCCATCAACTACATGGTCGACTTGCTGGGTGTAATGGGAGGAATCTACCCAGGTGGAGGAGCACGGGGATGTGAAATGGAAGCGCTGGTGGAGCATTTTATTTGGGCTGAAATAGAAGCAGTTCAGAGCTTTGGGTGAAATCTTTACTCTTGATTTATAAAGGGAGATTAAGGAAAGAAGCTATGAAGCAATGCTTTATGGATTTGTAGATGAGGGCACAGAGCAGAATACAAAATGGAAAAAAAACTTTAGGCCCTGCTCACAAGGCCTGGGTTTGAGTCCTGACTTCATCAATTATTAGCTGTGCAAATTTAAGCTGGCTATTTATCCTTCTCGAGCCTTAGTTTCTTTTTCTTTCTTTTTTTTTTGAGATGGAGTTTTGCTCTTGTCACCTAGGCTGGAATGCAGCGGCATGATCTTGGCTCGCTGCAAACTCTGCCTCCCGAATTCAAGTGATTCTCTTGCCTCAGCCTCCCGAGTAGCTGGGCTTACAGGTGTGTACCACCATGCCTGGCTAATTTTGTGTTTTTAGTAGAGATGGGGTTTCACCATGTTGGTCAGGCTGGTTTTGAACTTGAACTCCTGACCTCAGGTGATCTGCTCGCTTCGGCCTCCCAAGGTGCTGGGATTATGGGCATGAGCCACTGTGCCCAGCCCATAGTTTCTTTACTTATGAAATGGGTACATTGTTATTTGATATTAGTAGAGAATCCCTATTAATCTCACTGGATTGGGAGGGTCAAATGATACAAGATAAGAAAAAATACTGTTTTAAGAACTGTACTGCATTATCTACTTTTGGTTTTATTATCCTCCATGGCAGTTGTGGTAGTTTGAGAGATGGGAGTTCCGCTCATATGGGAATCTGGGGAGGGATGGGAGGCGTATGTTTTAGACTTCTCACCCTGAAGCGCATCCAACATCGACCCATCGCCAAACGGAATTCTTTTTCTAAAGCAACTGGAAGTGGAGGTGGAGGAGAAGGCAGCTGGAGAACACTCAACCACACTGCCGTGCAGCGGGGTAGGGCTGATTCCGGCGGCACGCATTATAAATGAAGGGGATGGGCTTTTCGCGGAGTTGCTCAACAAGGTCAGCCAGAGAGAAGGTAAGCTGCCCCTCATGTCTCTTTCCCCTGTGCAGAGGTCAGGGGAATCCCCAGGCCGGGGGAATGCTTCTGTCCAGGGGTAAGAGATGTAAGGCAGCTTACCCTTTTTTCTGCTTGAAAAGGAAAAAAAAAATCTCAAACATAAAAAACCCCTAACCCTAACCACAACCCCCCTCAACCTGAACATGCTGTGACCAGCTTTTCAGAGAGGAGCTGCCTCTGCTCTCCCTTCTTACAGCGCAGTGTCAGAGCAACCTCATATGTAGGAGGAAAGAATGACAAGGCAGCCATTCAGCAGCTGGATTGAATGATGGGTGTTTATAGGAGAAATCTGGAAGAGACAGCTGTCCAAAGCCCTTCCTGCCAGGCAGGCAGCTATGGGTCTCCTAGGAAGCTGACGTACAGCCCATGCTGCTAGGAAAGAGGTCCCCAGCTCAGTCCCCCTGAGGTGGCCCTGCCTTGTCAAGGCAGCTGTGAATCAGCTCCCTGGGTTGACCTCCAATAGCACCGTGTGCCATGCCAGGCGCTCATGGGTGTGCTGGGAGCTGGCAGTGCTCACGGGGAGGAGGTTAAGCTGCTGCGGTAGCTGTCTTTGAGCAGTGGAGTCAGCACTTTCCCCAAAGAACACTGGCATGGGATATGCAGCAGCCACAGTGGAGATTCACCTGGAGAATATTTATTACTATCCTATAGGAAGCTGTCCTTCCTTGCTACAAAGCAATGTCTGAGGCTGGGTAATTTATAAAGAACGGAGGTTTAATTGGCTCACAGTTGTGCAGGCTGTAAAGGGAGTGTGGTGCCAGCATCTGCTCTGCTTCTAGGGGTGCCTCAGGAAGCTTACAGTCATGGCGGGAGGCAAAGGGGAAGCTGGCAGATCACACAGCAAGAGCAGGAGCAAGCACGGAGTGGAAAGAGGCCACATGCTTTTATACAGCCAGATCCTGTGAGAATTCACTATGGAGAGGGCAGCCCCAGGGGGATGGTGCTAACCATCCATGAGAAACCCATCCCCAGGACGCAATCACCTCCCACCGGGCCTCATCTCCAGCGCTGGGGATTACAGTTCAACATGAGACTTAGAGGGACAAACATCCAAACTATGTCACACCCCCCGTTCATGGAGCTCTGAGCAGGGCTGTGGGCTCAAAGCTAAGCTTGAGAATGGCCTCATGTTGAGAAAGAGACTCCCCAGGTGACTGAATCCTCCCGTCCATAGCCAGGTGAGAGGGGGAAGGTGTCTGCACCCCTTCTGCAGCCCCTGGTGTACTTCTCTGTCAGACAAGGGCCTCCCTGGAGAGCTGTTTCTTTAGAGGCACGCAGAGCAAGGATTTGCGTCTGTATTTTTCTTTCTGAAATGTCAGCAGCAGTGCGGTCCATTGAAGTGGAGCCGCCTAAGGGGTTTTGATGGGGTGATGGCCTGTGTGGGCCTGGGGATGTCTCTCCCCGCAGGGCATGGCATCCCTGCACAGTCCAGAGCCATCCCCCATTCGATCCCCATCTTAAACTTAAAGCACATGCAGTCAACACAGTTGTTAGGTTTTGCAAAATAGCCCGCACGCCACGGGCTTGACATTCTTATTTGTTCGGTATCTTCTTTATTGAGTGACGGACATGTGAAAAGCTGTGTGTCTCTATGCACACAACTCAATGCATCTGGGGATGAGGACACAGCTGTGAAACCGTCACCACCTTCAAGGCTGTAAACGTATCCATTACCTCCCTGAGTTTCCTCTTGGTCCCTTAATTATTTTTATTATTGATCTTATTACTTTTTGTGATAACAGCAGCCTTGAATGACACTGCGGTAGACCTCATGGATCTAAAAGATATTTGCAGAATATTTGCAGACTGTCCCGTGTGCACTTGTGATGAATGTGTATTCTGGAGCTCCATCCAGCAGCAGTCTCCAGGGCAGATCAAATGTTAAGCCACAAAACCAGTCTTAGTAAATTTAAGAAGACTAAAGTCATATTGAGTATCTTTTTTGATCACAATGGTATGAAACTAGAAATCAGTATCAGGAGGAATTTTGGAAAATTCACAAATATATGAAATGAAACAATACACTCCTTTGTAACCAATGGTTCAAACCACAACCAATGGGTCAAACAAGAAATCAAAATGGAAAGAAAAAATTATCTTCAGGCAAAGGAAGATGTTATGTAGCATTTTAATAGAACCTCCTGGGTGGCATAAACCCCCGAGTTACACACCTAGGTTTCTAAAAACTAAGGGTATTGAGAGGGGAGAGAAGGCACACAGGCGACTGCAGTGTGAAAGTGTTCAGGGGAGCAGAAAGGCAGAGAAACAAGTCATAAAGTCAGCTTGTCCAAGACCGGCTAGGCTTCATCTTCCTAGTGATTACATGGTGTTAAGAAAATGAGAAGAAAAGGCTGGACGTGGTGGCTCGTGCCTGTAATCCCAGCACTTTGGGAGGCCAAGGCGGATGGATCACGAGGTCAGGAGTTCAAGACCAGCCTGGACAACATGGTGAAACCCCATCTCTACTAAAAATACAAAAATTAGCTGGACGTGGTGACACATGCCTGTAATCCCTACTACTCAGGAAGCTGAGGCAGGAGAATTGCTTGAACTGGGACCTGGGAGATGGAGGTTGCAGTGAGCCGAGATGGCACCACTGCACTCCAGCCTGGGCTACAGAGTAAGACTCCATCTCAAACAAACAAAATCAAAAAACAAAATGAGAAAGAAAAAGGGAAGGAGTTTCTGAATGAGTCTGCTGACTTGCCCACACCTGAGCTATGAACACTTGGAGTCAGGAATGGTAACTCCGGTACTGGGATACTGGGTTTTCAGTCTCTCCTAGCTTCAAGGATAAGGCTAGCGGAGTTAAGTTAACCCAAGGTCTTAGTTTTACTAAATGACCACTGTGGTACTGTGGGTTGAATATGGGATTCAGAAATAGAAGGTTTGGGTTCATTTGGTCCACAAAGAGTCATTGCTGTTTTCACAAATTGGCATACGGTGGTGTACAATAATGGAGACAGCCAGGGTGAGCTCTGTGACAGCAGGGACGACTGTGGGGAGCGAAAAAGCACGCTGTGCCGATCCCAGGCAGGAAATGCCCAGTCATTTGTTTATTCATACATTCATTCATTGAAATACCTGTGCACTTACAAGGATGTGCAGGTACCGTTTTGGGCATTGTAAACACAGCAGCGGGTAAAACAGACAAAGTGACTTTGTGGTGTAGATGATACAAAATTAAAGTAAACGCGATGGATTTTGGTTAGTGAGAAGTGTTACGGAGAAGAACTACTTGGGGAAGAGAGAGGGAGCATGGCAGGGATGGGAGGATGGCGTTTTAAACAGGGTGGTGAGGGGAAAAGGAAAGGGTGGCCAGGGGCCCCTGACCTGTCCCTGGGCAGGAAGGAGCTGAGGACGCTGGGGCTGTGACCTCGGCCGGCTCCGCTGACCTTGTGCAGCCTCGTTTCCTCCACCCCTGCGCTGGCGGCCTTACTTCGTCACCTGGCCCCGAGGGTGGGAGGCAGCCAGTGGCCTGGAGGATGAGCATGCGCCATTGGAATGCCAGTTATCACTAGAGCATGGTGCTGACATTTGACGGGAATAAATGAAAATGTTGAAAGGCTGTGACAGGCACTGGAAGCTCTTCTGAATGTTTGAGAAGTGAAATAACAGAGCTCCGCTGAAGGTGCACGCCAGCAAATCAGATAAGGCAAAAGTCAGCAACTAACACGCAATTCCAAGTTAAACTGTCCGCGTGAAGGGGCCTGGGCGGTTTAGGCCCAGAGGCAGTGTCAGCCTTAGAGAGGGGATTCTGTAAGAAGGGTTAAAAGAGTCCACACTGCAAGTGTTACCGAGAGCTCACGCAGCCCGGTGCTGCGGAAGATTCAAACAAAGCAAGATCAGGTAAGAGCCTAGAATCTTAGGTGAGAAATGTGACTCAATAGCTTTAGAAAAAAAAACAGAACAATTCAAGACTTCTCTCTGAACTCGAGGATTGGGGCTTGGGGGATAATTCTCGAGCATATGAGGCTAGGGCTTTATGACTTACATAAGTCCATGTGTGATCACCCAAACACCTTTGGGCTGGATATTAATCTTTGAGTCTGTATGGATATGAATTTAAATATAGATAAGGCCTGTCTGACTCTTTTAACTATATTCAAAAGCTTGAATTCAAGAAATGAATATAAGCTTGGGGCAGGGCACTAGGCAATGTAAAGAACTGTTATCCCTCCGTGTTCATGGGGGATGGGTTCCAGGACCCCCACGGACACCAGAATCCACAGATGCTCGAGTCCTTTCTAGAAAATGGGTGTAGTGTTCTTGTGTAACCTATGCACATTCTTCCATGTCCTTTAAATCATCTCTAGATTACTTATAACACCTAATGCAATGTAAGTGCTATGGAAATAATCATTACGCTGTATTGTTTAGGGAATAATGACTAGAAAAAATGTAGGTATTTAGTACAAATGCAACCATCCATTTTTCCCCCAGTATTTTTTGTTTGTTTGTTTTGTTTGAGATAGAGTCTTTCTCTGTCACCCGGGATGGAGTGCAGTGGCACAATCTTGGCTGACTGCAATGTCTGCCTCCAGGGTTCAAGCAGTTCTCTGCCTCAGCCTGAGTAGCTGGGGTTACAGGCATGCACCACCACATCTGACTAATTTTTGTATTTTAGTAGAGACAGGTTTTACCATGTTGGCCAGGCTGATCTTGAACTCCTGAGCTCATGATCTTCCCTCCTCGGCCTCCCAAACTGCTGGCATTACAGGTATTAACCAGCACGTTCGGCCTCTCTCAGTATTTTAAATCCTTGGTTGGTTGAATCTTTGGATATGGAGCCCACTGATAATAACATTAAAAAGCAAGATTCTTATTCATAATTTCATAATTTTTAGGACCAACTTATTGAATTGCAATCTTAGGTTTCTGCACTTTGGCACAGCCTGCCTATTGGGAAACTCACACTGGCCAGTGAATGGGATTTACACTCTGCACTGGGGGATACCCAGGACCAATAGGAGAAGGGAGGAAAAGGACCAGCCATGGCAGAGGTTTTGGGGGACCTGGGCATAGAGGGTCAGTGCAGGTTTGGAGGAGAAGTGGGGGTGAGAGCCTTGGGGCGAGCGGGAGGAAGGCTGATGTGGCAGGTGCACGGGCTGCACCCTACTGTGTCCCTCCTGGCCCTCTGGGCTCAACACCTCGATGCTGTGCTCCCTGAACATGCGATGACTTCTCCAGTTTTATAAAGAATCAATCATTGGTCCAGACCCAGCCACCTTCAGCCATCACCAAAAGGCAGGGCAGGTGAAGAAAAGGGCTGGTGTGGAGGTGGACACAACAGCACCAGCTGCTTTCAAAGCTCATATAAGGCCTCTTGTGGTCCTCAAAGCCACCGTGTCAAGCAGAGAAAGAGCAGGTGGGGAAGTAGAGGCGGGAGAAGGGCAGGACCGTCCTGAGCGGCGGGGCTGCCTGAGGTAATCAAGTGCATCTGGAGCAGCAGCCCTTTTGCTAGGCTTTGCTAAGTGCTGTGCCACGTGCTGTGGGTATGGACACAGAGAACTCATCCAGGAGATGCCAGGCTTGCGAGGGAGCAGGCCACCTGAGATCATGCAGACGTTGCCCAGTACTGCCCCTGGGAGCTGTGTGGCTCTGAGTCGATGGTGCTGTTGGAAGGAAGTGTGTGTGGGCAAAAGCCACGAGGGTGGGGGAGTGGGGGCTTAGGCTTAGCAGGGAGGGAGTGGGACATACACAGACAAAAGGAAGGGCTGACTTAGGGATGAGGACAGGCGAGGAGGCCCACAGTCCACAGTGGGCAGGCGGCAGGCAGGACCGGAGGCAGAGTCCACGAGACACGGTCATACAGAACCTTGGGTTTGGTTTCTAACCTACAGACAAAGAGGAACCACTGGAGATACTGAGCCTTTACACGGCACAGGTAAGTGATTCCAGGAAAATCCCCCTGAGAGCAGATTGAAGGATATTTCAAAGAAAGGAGAAGATAAGGAGAACCAGATAGGAGGCCATGCAGCAGCCCTGAGCAGATGTGAATCGGGCCCACAGAGGAAGGTGTTGAGTTATGGGGCACAGGTGCATCCGAAGGACTTGGTGGTCCTTTGTCCAATCCTGAGAGTGAAGGAGGTGGAGCAGAGAGCCCTCTGGGGTTTCAAGGCTAGAAGAAAGTTTGTCCATTAAATGAAATGGGATCTTTAAAAAGTCTGAATGTTGGCCAAGCATGGTGGCTCACACCTGTAATCCCAGCACTTCGGGAGGCCAAGGTGGGCGGATCACTTGAGGCCAGGAGTTCACGATTAGCCTGGCCAATGTGGCCAAATCCCATTTCTACTAAAAATACAAAAATTAGCTGGGTATGGTGGCATGCACCTACAGTCTCAGCTACTTGGGAGGCTGAGGCATGAGAATCCCTTGAACCGGGGAGGTGGAGGCTGCAATGAGCCGAGATTGTGCCACTGCACTCCAGCCTGGGCAACAGAGTGAGATTCTGTCTCAAAAAAAAAAAAAAAGTCTCAAAATGATAAAATAAGGATTGAAAAATAAATAACAGTATAGTGTTTTGTCAACCTAAACAATAAACAGACAGAGGATCTCTAAAATAAATTTGTTTGGGAATAGAGAGAGCATTGCTATGGGAATCCTCATGCCACAGTAAACCATGTGTGTATTCAGGGAGGTAAAGGTAAAGGAAGACAAAGATTTTTAGAGGAGAAAATGAGATTCCATAATGGTTTTGAAATAATTATCCTGGGCTGCAATGATCAATAACAAGGACGACACTGGTCTGAGGTTGGACAGGCAGTTGCTGGGCAGGTGGTCCTGCAGAAGTGTGTATGTTTTTAAGTCATGCTTTAAGTTCTGTGATGCATGTGCGGAATGTGAAGGCTTGTTACATAGCTATACATGTGCCATGGTGGTTTGCTGCACCCATCAACCAGTCATCTACATTAGGTGTTTCTCCTAATGCTCTCCTTCCCCTAATCCCCCACCCCCGACAGGCCCTGGTGTGTGATGTTCTCCTCCCTGTGTCCATGTGTTCTCATTGTTCAACTAGAAGTGTTTTTTTGTGTAAGGTTGTGATTTTTGCAGTCTTTGTGATGGTTTTTGTTATCAGGCTTGCAAGCATGAGAAGCCTGTCTTCATGGCCTTCCCCGGCTCTATTTCAGGTTTTTCCTAACATTAGTGACTTCGTTTTGATTCTGATGACTTTCATGATATTATTAACTGCTTATCTTGACTTGGTATTCATGTTCACGAAATTAGATAACTTGGGATTGTGACTGTTTTCCCATTCTAATTCCAAATGATGATTCTGCAAAATCTGCTAGTTTTCCTGGAGAGGTCAGGAAACTGCCACCCTCTGAGGAGATTTCACCCACAAAAGTATTTTGATTTGGATTGGAATAGGGTTTTGTTTCTTTGAATAAGATAGGAATGTTTTATTTAGGAAGCCATGTGCACTCACCTGGCCAAAATCCTGCCATTCTTATGAAAGGACACCAGCCTATTCATTCATTTTTACCTGCTTGGCCCCTGAAGGCATCTGGCTCCAAATTCCAGTCTAGTCATGTATTTGTACAGCTGTGGAAGATTCCCCTTTCTGTAATCATTTGATTTCTGCCTCAGCACCTGTAGTGGACATTATTGGCGGGTCCCAGCAATAACTTTCCCTTTTTCATTCCTAAAAGAAACTCAGGTTTGTTCAGGCATTTTTACCCCTTCCTCTCACAGTCCATGTGTACCAGGGAACCATGGCTCCCACTCTAGAGATGGGACCTTATTAAGCTATGCCTGATTATGCTCCTCCTCCTTGCCCATGATTGGTTGAGAAAAGGACATGTGACCTAATTCTGGCCAATGGGACATGAGGAAGGGTTTCTAGCATCTTCTGAAAAAGGAAGTTCCTCTCTTGTCTTGGAAAAGTTGCTGGAAGCCACCAAACTCTCATTATAGCTATTCTGAAGAAGCCCTGAGCACACGTGTCTGTGTGGGAACCAGCCTCTTCCTTGTAAACGGGAGAAACAGAGAACCAGTGTTTTTGATACCATCATTGAGCTGCTGAATTAACCGGTTTGGAGACCGGCTCTACCTGTAGACATCCAATGAGAGGGCTAAAATATTTTCTTATTGTTCCTTTCATTTTAATTCCGTTTGAATTAAATGCTATTTGAATTAAATTCTATTTACAGTCAAAAGTATACTAATGTCCATCACCCCTGTTCAAGAAATCAGTAGTTTTTTTGTGCTTCCTACCTAAGATACTATAAAAACACTTCTTTTCTGTGTCACGTGAAAGGCACAGAAGAATAAATGATGATGTGTATCGTTTCATTCACTTCCCGGAACCTGGTACAGAATGAGACATAATCTAAATGATCAGCCACAGGGGGGCACAAGAGCTCTCTAATTACATGTCCTTGCTAGGAACAACAGGAAAAGAAAATTAAAATCCCTCTGGATTGGGGGAAAGAGGAGGAGTCATTGTATTTTCAGTGGTGTTAATGAAGGTCTTTCAAAATACTGGATGAAACTATTAACAGCCCTGACTTTTACGTTTCCACCAGTAGTTTCAGAAGCAATATTAAAACTCTAAATTAAAACAAGGAGGGACGAAGACATAGAGACAGAGAAGGATTTAGGCATCATCTCATAAACATCTGTGCATCAGAAATGAGGGCCTTTGCACACCCTAAAATGTTGGGAATATCTAGCAATGATTTGAAAACAGTGGCCTAGTTAATTTCATAAAGCCCTTTGCCTTCCTATAGACTTCTCTATTGAATATATTAATTTATAGAATAAAAAGCAGATTTGGAAGCTATCAAAGCCACACACTGTCATTCTTTCTAGGGCACAGACTCTTCCTCCAGTGGGTAATCCAAGTCAGTGTGGCAGTAGGCACGAGTCTCTGTGAAGGTAAAATTGGATTTTCCTGTGACTGGTTCTAAAGACAGGGAGATAATATTGTTTCATTTTCTTCGTTGCAGAATCCAAGAGTGGATAGCTGCAATTCTGAAAAATCCAAGCAGCATTTTTAACATTTTAGATGCTCCTGAAACAGCAGTGCAGATGTGAGAGAGCAGGGGCTGAGCAAGGCAGATGACTTAAGACCGCTGCATGGTTCTTTCTGCAATTTGCTGCCTTTGCAGGCTCTGACTTCCTGCTACCCTGGGTGGAAGCATGGGATGAATTGATCTCAGTGGTAATTTCAGCCATAGAGCTTGGGGCGCAAGTGACAGAATTGTGCAGGTGGATGGCCCCACTGCAAATACAGAAAGGAGAACCAGCAAGAGCCTGTTCGACTCAGGGAAGACAGCGTCCTGAGGCTAGCAGAGCCTGTGGGATGGGATTGGGGAATTGCTCCACTCTCAGCACAAACCAACCCCTACCAGGTCCTGCCTGCCCAAAGATGCAGACCACCTCCCTCCCCAGTGGCCTGTGGGCTACGAGGGCAAGTAAAACCACACGTGAATGCTACAGCCCCCGTGGTGGTTACCTGTGCCCAACAAGCTCCTCTCCCCTCACTAACTCATACTCCAGACTTAGGGCAGAGTCTAAAATGGAAGTTTTTCCATGGATGCTGACTTTTGTCAAAAGCATATTTGAAAGGAGCTTCACGCTTGGGTTTCCTTTAATCTCTTACTGTATACAAAACAAAGAATGGCCATGTTCAATTCTGATAGTGTTTATTTGCAGCTCCATGGCAGAAACCCTTAAAGTTTGGAATTACTGCTTAATCATAAGTCCCTGAAGAAGGCTTTAATCCAAAATTCAATCAAAGCAAGAAAGCTCGCTGTACATATGGCCTTTCTGTCAATCTTTTCTTCTATATGTATCGCTCAGGAAACGCAATGTGAATGAGAGATGTGGCATCTATTACAGCAACGATGTGGATGATCTGGGATGCTGTGGACCTGGTGCCATTCATCTTTCACATTCAGGAAAGGGTTTTCCATTAAAAGCAGGGGTGTGAAGAGTGAATTAAATGTCAGAATGTATGTGTCAGAAAATGTGATTAAAGTTGTATTCTTGTTTAACCAATATATTAGATTGTATAAATCCTTTAATTCCCCAATGTTGTAAATATTACTATATTCAGAAATAATTAAGCTATGCAAAGAATAAAAATATTTAATATTTTTGAAGACTACCAAAAAAATAGTAAAAGCAGAGGTGCCACAGGAGTTCAGCAATGACAATTACATCTTGGGTTCAGCTAAGAATAGGTCATTCATGTGTTGTCCTCCGTGTATGTCTTTGACAGATGGAAACCTGTATTTAGCTTTTAATAGTAAATACAAATTTTTTGACTTTATAGTACATGAAATGAAAACAAAGCATTTAGGAAGAAGAGGAAAAAGTTGGGATTAAGGTTTTTGTAGGGTGATCAGGTCCTAAAGACAGAGGGAAATTTGAGATGGAGACAGAGGAGTACACCCCGGAAATGAGCTGCTCACTGCTTCGATTACATCAGGGCCAAGGCACCTGGCACTAGAGTGGGCTTTGGATCCTTACAGCTGTTTTTCCTGGTCCATGGAGAGCAGGCTCATTTCCTTTAAGCCTCCGGTCAACACTCCCCAGTGTCGTTCTTCTCTCATCTTGCCAATGCCTGTGCTGTTCATGAGACTTTGCTGAGTCCTAGATTCCAAATACGTCATGGTACCCTTTGGTCTGGAATGCTGTTTCCAAACAGATTTCATCAGATATAAAATATTAGGGCCAGGCGCAGTGGCTCATTCCTGTAATCATAGCACTTTGGAAGGCCAAGGCGGGTGGGTCACCTGAGGTCAGGAGTTTGAGACCAGCCTGGCCAGCAAGGTAAAACCCTGTCTCTACTAAAGATACAAAAATTAACTGGGGGTAGTGGCAGCGCCTGTCGTCCCAGTTACCTGGGAGGCCGAGGCATGGGAATCGCATAAACCTGGGAGGCAGACACTGAAGTGAGTTGAGATCATACCATTGCATTCTGGCCTGGGTGACAGAGCGAGACTCTGTCTCAAATATAAACAAATGAATAAAATAAGAAAATAAAATGTTATAAAGGAGTCCCTGTCTTCTTCCTGTTAATTCCTCAAGACCTCGTTTTAGAAGTAGGATATACAGTATTCTCTAACCTGCTGTACACACACTCAGTTTGTTAAAAGACCTGCCAGTGGTCCCCCAATTAATGCAGCATGGCAGATAGAAGACTTTCCCCATCACTCTCAAACGCGCTTAGATCTGACTTTTATTAATGGTTCTCCTAACCTATACGCATGATCCTGCTGCCTAAAATATGTCACAAGCACTACTTTCTCTAATGCAGCCCTTTCCAGATCCCATCAGATAAACTACACAGCCTTCCTTGGTCCCAGCGGTCCCTTTGTAAGCTCCCATCGTAGTGTGGCTATGTGTTACTGCTCTTGTTTATGTGTCTGAATCCTTCTCCTGGATACTAAACCTCTCTCGTGCAGATGCTGTTTATTTTCATCACACCGTCCCTGGGATGCAGTCTAGAGTCAGGCACGTAAGCAGTTCCTCACTGTGCTCAGATGCTTGAAGGTCACCTTGTGGGTTACATCTTCCTCAGCATGAATGGGGATCAGTGACACAGGTGCTTTAGTGTCGTAGAGAACTGAACTCCCAGATAATGAACATGGGAAGCAAATCTCTTGAGACTGATTATACCTAAAAGATCTCCTTCCTAACCTAAAAGATCTCCTAACCTAGAAGATCTCCCTCCTAACCTAAAAACCTTCTTACAGTTTTTCATAAATGACACATGCCTTTGGACTAAATGTAAAAAATTTAAAAAGGGTCCTAAAAATTGCTTTTCCCCTTCTTTTTTTCTGAACACCTTAATCTTTAAGGCACCGGTGAGGTGGAGCACTCTGGTATCTGTGTTGGCAGTGAGGTAGTAGCCTACAGTAGCACAGAGCATGGTGTCAATCCTAGCAGGGTGGGACATCCTTGTGAGTGGCCTGGCGTGGGGTGTTGGAACTTGAGGGGGTGAGGACTGTGTCTAGCCAGAGGAGGGAGTAGAGGCTGATGTGGGAGACTGATTGCATGCAAGGGGACTGATTGTTGAAGTAAATACACTAAGGATATGAGAAGCCAGATTTCTTATTGGAGAAGGGAGTTGCCAAAATGGAGTTACAGATATGGGAAGGTGTATTAGTCCATTTTCATGCTTCAGATAAAGATGTGCCCAAGACTGGGTGAATTATACCGAAAAAGAGGTTTAATGGACTCACAGTTCCACGTGGCTGGGGAGGCCTCACAATCATGGCAGAAGGCAAAAGGCACATCTTACGTGGCGGCAGGCAAAAGAGAAAATGAAAGCCAAGCAAAAGAGGAAACCCTGAATAAAATAATCAAATCTTGTGAGACTTATTCACTACCATGAAAACAGTATGGGAGAACCAACCCCATGAGTCAGGTATCTCCCACTGGGTCCCTCCCACAAGTGGGAATTACTAGAGCTACAGTTGAAGGTGGTCTTTAGGTGGTGACACAGCCAAACCATATCAGAAGGGAAATAGCTGGGATGGACCCTGCAATGTTGGATTGACATTGGAGGTATTTATGAAAACAAATAATTTTGTATATATGAAATGATTTTATTTATATTAAGAATATATAACCTATACATATCTATGAAAACATGGACATATGAATAATTAAAGGAATAAATACAGATATAAATGTGTGTGTTATGCACGTACACACACAGATATTCCCTAGCTGTGTCCACTGAGAGGAACTGGGAGCAGTGATACTTCTACTGCAATGAGCACCTCAAGTGCCCAAATTTGACCTCTAAATGTTATTCTCCATGACAATGAACTATGGCTTTTTGGAGAAATGGCTGATGCCAGGACTGGAGAAGAGAAAGTAAAGGTGAGAATGGACCCTCCTGTTTGGCCAGCAAACAAGAAAGTGTGCAAAGTATGATGGGGATAACTCAATGGGACACAGAAGCCACATAGAGGACCTCCCACTGCCCACATCAGAGGGGATCTAGGGTCAAATAGGTAGTGATAGTGACAGATTTTGAACCATTGAGTAAAATAGGAAGCCAAGAGCTCATACCAGTATAAATAGACAAATAGATTGAAAGTTTGATGAGGCATGGGTATTTACACAGTTTCAGAGTATCTCCCCGCGAAACGTTTATTAATTACAAAAAA
Source organism: Cebus imitator (assembly GCF_001604975.1). NCBI lineage: Eukaryota > Metazoa > Chordata > Mammalia > Primates > Cebidae > Cebus > Cebus imitator. Next base: position 5,948,088 of record NW_016107335.1, on the reverse strand, counting down.
AGGAAAGAATAACTTTACATGCAGTAGCCTGGAAGACAACATCCTGGCCACGTGGTCAGAGTGAACATCTCCAGTAACAGAAGAAATCCAAGTCATGTGGCACCTGAGGGGTACAATGAGGAGGGCACAGGGTCACTCGAGCTACTGCAGCCACCATGTGCTATCAGGATGTAGTCACAAGAAAATGCCACACAAATCCAAATTGAGGGCCACTCTACCAAACAGTTAGCCTGCAATCTTCAAAAGGATCCAGGTCATGAAAGTCAGGGAAGGACCTGAGAACTATTTTAATTAACCATACATAAAGATCAGTGACAGCTAAATACAATGTGTGATTTTGAACGAGATTTATCTTGCTGTAAAAAATTTACCGAGGCAACTGGCAAAAGCTGAGGGTAGTCAAATAACTAGATGTTGGTGAGGTATCACTGTAGGTTTCCTGATTTTGATGGTTGAATTATGGTTATGTAAGAGACCATCCTAGATTGTAGAAAATATCCACTAAAACATTAGGATGGCAACTTACTCTCAAATGGCTCAGAGAAGAAAAAGGATTTTTTGCTACTGTGTTTCAGTACCAAAAGTTTGTATTGCGAATTTTCTATGGAGTAGATGGTTTAAAAAAATAAAAGGAGAATTTAAGTCCATAAAAGCTTTGCATTTATGACGTCTTTGAATTTTTGCAACAACTCTTTTGGCAAAAAATATTATCATGATTGTTTCAGACATCAGAAAAGAGGATTCATGAAGAAGTCAGACAAGTGGCACATTCAAGGCAAAGTCAGATCTTGATCCCGTGTCTCATAACTCCTTACCCGTTACTTCTAACTGCGTTTTCTTTACTGTCCGTCCAAGGAATAGTCCCAAGGACCAGGCTAGGACAAGATACGGAAGAGTAATCACTCTGTGGGGTGATGGCTCTCACGATTTTCTGCGTTTATAAGTCATGCAGGGAACCTGTTTAAAATGCATGTTTGTAGTTATCACTGAGATTCTGATTCAGTAGTTTTGGAGTAAGAACCAGAAAATCTGTTTTTTTTTTTTTGTGATTTGTTTATTTTTAAATAAGCAATCCAAGTGATTGTGACATAGGTCATCCCTGGGCCAGACTGTGAGGAACATTGAACTTGATTAATGGTCCTCAGTGGCTACTGAAATAAATTTAAATCGAGTGCTGTGCCTAAGAGGTCATGATGGAGCCACATGTAATTTGGAGCTAGGAGGTGATGTGCACCACCCAACGAACTGCAATACTGTCTTCACTTAATCTAAAGTCTAGGAATGCCTGCATGCTATGACTTCATTACAGGTAGCTACCGGTAATGCATACAGGCATTCTAAGACTTTAGGTGGACTTGTCTTGCTTACTAGACAAGAGAGTTCTGCAGTAGACTGAAGAGTTAGGAGCTTAGAATCAGAGAAAGTCCCTGTGAAAATTACCTTAGAAGTATTTCTTTACCATTGAAAATCCATTTTGTTTATCCTCTTTGGAAGTGAGAACAATGATTATTCAGAGCTTTTTATCCTGCTGCTCAGTGCCGGCTAAAGCATTCCCCTTTTCAAGTCTTTGCATGCAGTAGAAGGTGGTCCTCAAAGGAAGTACCAGCTGCTAAAGAAACTTCCAGGAAGAAGGAAGATTGCCTTTACTAAAGAAAATCAGCTTGAAATGTTTTAAAAATATGCAGAATGTTTGGAAGCTCTTCCAATATGCTTACGTTTAAGGTAAGCACAGCATGAATAAAATTACACTACAGGAAAAGAAAAAACCCAAAAAGTTTCTAAAGTATTTATTGGAGGAAACACTTTTTTTACTGAGAGAAGGAGAGAAGGAGGAAGGGAAGATGAAGTTTGATGGAGGAGTGGTAGTGCCTTGGCCCTTAGCCTCTTAATATTTTGAGAACATGACCGTTTTCTGGTTTAACAGTGGTCCCAGGTTGAGTCTCATCTGTACACTGCTGGGAGTTGAACATGACCACGCATGTCTGCAGAACTGGTCTGTAGGCTGGACTATCAGGAGCCTATCTGCACAGTGCAGAGAAGAGTAAGAAGTCTGCTGAAAGACACTCATCCTCTCATCCTCTGGAAACTCAGCAGGTGGCACGCATCAGGGGGAAAAAGCCTGAGCTCACAGCATGGGGTCTGTCAGACCTCTTCCCCGTCTCCGTGCACACACATGTCCTTCCTCCCCTGAGGAAGAAGGAAGGATTACATTAAAACCCATTTCATCTTTATTCCTACAGCCAGGCTTGGGCCTGAAGATGGTGTGGCATCGCTGTGACTCTCACGAGAACTTCCTTTACATTTGTGCCCATCTCTCCTTCTCTGACAGCTGAGAAACTCTCCTGGTCCCCGAGCAAACCAAATGGTCATCAATACTCAGAAGTTCAGAGCTCAGGCTGCAGAATCAGGATCTCTGGGTTTAATCCAGCAGCACCAGTTTACTGACCTGGCATTTACACTGGTTTCCTCTTCCACGAGGTCAGACATCCACTGGGGCTCTGGAGCACGCCATGCCACCTGCAGTACGGAATTACAGATCTTCGCAAACAGCTTCTTATGTGCTACTGGGCTCTGGTAGAGTCAGAATGTGTGGTAGGCTGGACGTGGTGGCTCACACCTGTAATGCCAGCACTTTGGGAGGCCGAGGGGGGCAGATCATGAGGTCAGGAAATCTAGACCATCCTGGCCAATATGGTGAAACTCCATCTCTACTAAAATACAAAAAATTAGCTGGGAGTGGTGGCGTGCTCCTGTAAGCCCAGTTACTTGGGAGGCTGAGGTAGGGGAATCGCCTGAGTCTGGGAGGCGGAGGCTGCAGTGAGCCAAGATTGCGCCACTGCTCTCCAGCCTGGTGACAGAGTGAAACTGTGTCTTAAAAAAAAAAAAAAAAAAAGAAAGGAAAGACAGAATGCATGGCTGTGGAGCACCAAAGGACCATGCACCAGAAATGGCCTATCATGAGCGGATTGTCAGACCCACCAAATCACGAAGTCAGAAGGGCCCAGCAGCAGTCCAGCATAAGCTGGAAACAGTATATCCTAGGGTGGCCTGAGGCATGTGGAAGCTGCATGACAGGGACCCCAGACACTGATACCACCACTTATGGCTACACTAGCTGCTCCTCCAGCTGGTCCCTGTGGCCATACAAAGGGATCCCAGGTGACAAGCTGAAGGAGAAGAAAAACCAGTGTTTGGTTTACAGGTAAGTTGGCCCAGTACTGGGTACAAACCACAAATAGATGCAGCGGCATTATAACTGCATTTGGAGGTGGCCTTGAAGACAGTCACCGGGGAAAGTCTTCCCAAGGGGCAAAGTATGGGCTGGTTGTCCACTGTGTGGAAGGAGAAGTGGCCGAAGGTGAAAACATATACATATCTTCTGGTCAGTGGCAGGTCACCTGCACAGATGGCTCACCACTGGGGGGGGCATTTTATTTCCCATCCCCACAACTCTGGGCTTTGCAGTGTTAGAGACTGTGGTCCCCAAAGCGTGCATATTCTTTCTAGGAGACTCAGTAAAGGTCCCAGTGAGCCTTGAATTTTGGTTTCTGGCTGGGTGCTTTGGACTCCTTGTGCCCAGGGGCCAGCAGACAAGAAGAGGAGTTGCTGTCTTAGCAGGGATAAGTGGCCCTGATTAGCAGGGGAAGATCGGGTTGCTGTTGTGTAAGACCAGGAAGGGAAAATGGGACTCCAGCGATCCACTTGGCACCCATGTGTACTCTCTTGCCCGATTGTGACTGTAAATTGACAAGAATAGCAATCCTGGCCTAAGGTATGAATGGTCCTCAGGGGCCCAGACCCCTTTAAGCAGGATGGGATCATGTTTAGGTTCCTTGGGCGGCTGTAACAAAGTACTCAGACCATAGAAATTCATTTTCTCTAGAAGTCTGAAAACGCACCGTCAGCAGGGCCACACTCCCTGTGAAACATGCTGAAGAGAGTCCCTCCTTGCTTCTTCCTGCCTCGGGGAGCTCCTGGAAATCCTTGACTTACAGATGCATCACTCCAGTCGCTGTCTGCCTTCACACCTGCCGTCTTCCCTCTGTGTTTCTGTGTCTTCTTCTGTTCTTATGTGGACACCAGTCATTTGGAATCGGAGCCTCCTCTCCTCCAGTTTGGCATCATCATGACTAATCACATCTGCAAAGACCCTGTTTCTAAATAAAGTCATGTTCACAGATGCCTGGGTTAGAACCTCAGCATACCTTTCTGGAGGATACAGTGCAAAACAAAACACCAGGTAAGCCATTGAGAGCAGCAGAGGGGACGCTGACCAAGGAGAGGGGAAATTATAAAGTACAGTGGGGGAGGAAGGTGATGAGGGTGAGTTGCAATTGCATGACAGGCCACAGCTTGTGCCATTGACCCCCGTTTCTCAATCTCCCCTCAGAAAGGGAGGCTCAGGGGAACTTCAGGGAATCTTCTCCATGTACATGTATGGAGGTGCATTGGGTGGACATAGCCACCATGGAGGTGAGCCCCCCACACAGACCTCAGCCACCACGGAGGTGAGCCCCACACACAGACCTTAGCCACCATGGAGGTGAGCCCCACACACAGACCTCAGCCACCATGGAGGTGAGCCCCACACGTAGACCTCAGCCACCATGGAGGAGAACCCCACACAGACCTCAGCCACCATGGAGGAGAACCCCACACAGACCTCAGCCACCACGATGAGAACCCC
>NW_016107335.1:5936631-5942747 GCF_001604975.1 Cebus imitator | reverse complement strand
GAGAACCCCACACACAGACCTCAGCCACCACAGAGGAGAACGCCACACAGACCTCAGCCACCACGATGAGAAGCGCACACAGACCTCAGCTATCACAGAGAATTTGTTCAGCAAGAAGTGCAGGCAACTCACGACGTCCCACTCTCAGCACCTTCAGAGTCCACCTCACTTTCAAATGAGGCTGGGCTTAACCTGAGGGGCCCCGGGCCATTGCTGAGTGCACAGTGAGAGTGGAGGCTCACCACTTCTGCCCAGGACCTCCAGTGGGTGATTTTTGCCCTGAAGCTCCCATTGAGTTTGCAGAGACTTTGTCAGTGCCGTTCCACAGTATGAGATGATATTCCATCTTTCTTCCTCTCTTTATCTTTCACAGGCACTCTCCCCTCCTCACCCCTCCATAAATCTCTGTCACTCCTACCACCATCTCAGCATGTGCTACTCGAGGGCACAAGCGTGACACAGTGTGTCAGGTGAGACTGACGGGCTGGAGCGGAGATGGAGCTGCCTGCTTCACGTGAGGCTCCTATTTCCCTCCCAGTTTCCGTCTCTGGATATACAAACCTCTTCCCTGTGTCTCTTTAGTCGGGCAGTTCTCGTTCCCCTCTCTCGATTCTGTCTACTTGGGATTCTACATCCTGTGATATGGAAAGATGCACCACTCAATTCAATGATCAGTTGAAGTTTACAACCACTGAAGGCAGACCAGGCAGAAATCTGCGTGATATAAACATGAAGTTCAAACGCATCCTAAGCATTGCTTGAAATGATTACTTTGCAAACATATATCCCTGGGGGGAACTATCCTAGTTAAGAATTTTCTTTCCTTGGATACAAACCTGCCTAGAAGGAATAAAGAATTACACTTCTGTTATTATTAATGTCTGTTTAGTGTGAATATGAGTTTAATGCAGAGATAAAAACCTGGAGCCATAAAGTAAACCTTGTGGAAGACAGAATATGCTGACGTTTTGGTGAATGTTAATTCTGTTTTAGATGGGTAAGGTTTTGAAATAGTTGGTTTGGTTACCAACATGCTAGTATTAGGTTGGTGCAAAAGTAAACGTGGGCCAGGCACGGTGGCTCACGCCTGTAATCCCAGCACTTTGGGAGGCTGAGGTGGGCGGATCACCTAAGGTCCGGAGTTTGAAATTAGCCTGGCCAACATGGAAAAATCCTGTCTCTACTAAAAATACAAAAATTAGCCAGGCACGGTGGTGTGTGCCTGTAATCCCAGCTAGGCAGGAGAATCCCTGGAACCTGGGATGCAGAGGTTGCAGTGAGCCAAGATTGTGCACTGCATTCTGGCCTGGGTGACAGGGCGACGCTCTGCCAAAACAAAACAAAAAGCAACACCCAAAAAGTAATTGTGGTTTTTGCCATTGTTTTTAAGGACAGAACCGCAATTACTTTTGCACGAAACTAACACCGTTTGTGGGATACGTTGATTGCTCCTTAGTAACTGAACTGAACTGGATCGAACTACACCATGAACATCCTGTAGACACCCACTGTTGGTGGTGAGATGAACAATCACAGCATTCCTCCGTCCTACCCATTGTCTTCTTAGCTGTCACTCATTAGATTCCTGCTGTGTGCCAGATCTGCCAAGAAAAGTAAAATACGTTATAAAAACAACAAAAAAGAAATCAGTGTAATAATAATAGGTAGCACAAACTCCAGTGAAGATATGACAATATTTCATCACTATTGAGTAATTTATGAGTGGGAACTACAGTAATCTGAATTGATCCGTATGATCTCTTGATCATTTCTGATTCTATAGTTGGGATAGACTTAGCAGCAGAGTGAGCCCTAAGGTTAGTTTCCTGATCTGTGAGTGAAATGGGTTGAATGCGTGTTGTCCCTGCCAAATGTTGAACTGTGATCCCCAGTGTTGGAGGTGGGGTCTGGTGGGAGGCATCAGGATCACGGGGCCGATCCGTCCTGAATAGCTTGGATCAACGACTTGGTGAAAAGTGGGCTCGTGCTCTGAGTTCACTTGAGATCTTGTCATCTAAAAGCGTGTGTCCCCCCCACGCCCCTTTTCTCTTTCTCTCTTGCTCCCATTCTCACCATGTGATGTCCCTGCTCCCACTTTGCCTTCTGTCATGAGTGGAAGATTCCCGAGGCCTCCCCAGAAGCAGATGCTGCCTGTACAGCCTGCAGAGCTGGGAGCCAATGAAATATCTTTCCTTATAAATCACTCAGTCTCAGGTATTTCTTTATAGCAGTGTAAGAACGGCCTAATACAGTGAGGTAAGGGCCTTTATGGTAAAAAGGGACCAGGGGAAGCTTCTGAAACCCACTCATGCTTGGAATCATTGCAGAGATTAATATCATCAAAAATTAAGGATGCTGGATGGTGGTTTCAATCATATGCCCAATTAATTTGCCAGCCAGGTTTCTGGAAAAACAGGATGCATCATGACAGGTGTTAGTAGACAATGATTAGTTACCTAGGTTGGACCCTCAATCCAGCTGCCATGCTGGCTATGGGTCTTACTGGGGGACATGTTCACTGGAGTGGACCAGCACAGCCTCTGCCATTTGATACATGGTTACTGACTTCCAAATTTTTCTTCTTCTTTTCCTTTTTCTTCTATCTCCTCCTCCCCCCTCCCTCCTCTTTCTCCTTCTTTGTTTAGACCAGCTCTGTGAAGATACAATTCACATATAATTTATCCACTTGAAGTGTACAACTCAGTGGCTTTCAATATATTCCATATATATGTGCAGCCATCACCATGGTCAGTTTTAGAAAGGTTTACTACTATTCCAAGTTCTGCCTCTATAGAGTTCCCTGTTTTCATTTCTCTTAGGTAATTACCTAGAAGCCAAATTGCTTTCTTCTTGGTAGCCATCAATAAGGAAGATCAAAATCAGTTCATCTTCAGAAAGCAGAAACAGGGGTTCTCATTCCTCGTCTCGCCCCGTGGCTATGTGAACTTTTAGCTGTTTGTTATCATATATTCCACAGAGACCTTGAACATTTCAACATTTCACACACTGCTACACTAATCCATAGTATTGATGACAATCTGTGAATTGAATACGATAAAACCAAAAGTAGCAAGTACCCTAAATGCCTTAGTAATTCATAAGTGAGACAGAGCATGGGAGCGAAACTCCAGTAATATTTGGGAGGCTGCCATATCAGTGAAGTTTGTAGGGGTCTGATGGCTTGGGACATGCTGGGATATCCCCTGTAAGAGGACTGAGAGGTTATTGAATTTGACCCTCTTACTGATAAGAAAGAGGTGTGTGTTTGGTATGCCTCTTCAGATTTTGGAGGCAGCATAACCATTTTGGAGAACGTTGCCCTGACCCACATATGGGGCAAATGTGAAAGCTGTCGGTGTTCAGAGAGACAGAATGAGAGGGCTCAAAACCACCGTTCTCAGCAAACTGACACAAGAACAGAAAACCAAACACCGCATGTTCTTACTCATAAGTGGGTGTTGAACAATGAGAACACATGGACACAGGGAGGGGAGCATCACACACCAGGACCTGTTTGGGGTGGGACAGCTAGTGGAGGGATAGCAGGGGTGGAGGGGATTGGGAAGGAATAACTTTAGGAGAAATACCTAATGTAGATGATGGGGGGATGGATACAGCAAACCATCATGGCATGTGTATACCTATGTAACAATCCTGCATGATCTGCACATGGACCCAGAACTTAAAGTATAATAATTAATAATAATATAATCATAAAAGCAGAACAGAGGAAAAAAAAAGAAAGTTCAAGGCAGGTAAAAGCTGCCCTAATGCTCAAGCCTCTTAAACTAGGAGTGTGGTTGTGTTTGGAGCATCCACACTGGATCAGGATGCTCTAAAGTCGACAGAGGAGCTGCGGACAGGGTTCTGGAGCAGGGATGTGCCTTGGACGACAGCGAGCTACTATCTATTGGAGGAATAGCTCCCATTTGTGAACTCGGAGCAAACTTACTATCAACACTTGAATCAACAGGTTGCATGAGTACCTAAGCCAAAGACAAACCTACATGCAAGTTCCTAAGCTGTGTATCAGAACAAAGCGGAAATGATTGCCGGGCAGACCAACGGCCAGTGTCTCCTACTGCCCACCCCCGATGAGAGCTGTACAGTTAAGAAGGCACATTAATAACAAGACCTGGGCTGGGGGGTGCTCATCTTACTCAATAAAAACTGCATTCAGGGAGGAGTTTTTGACACAAATAGGTTTGCTAATAATAATTATTTTCATTAAAGCAGGTGCTCAAAAGCTTTCCACTTGGTACAGCCTTGTTAATATCTGAGTGACTGTATGTGGCTTGGGGCTTTTTAAGTCCAATTTCCTGGTGACCCTTCAATCAATGATTTGAAAAAATTAGGGGCAAGTTCCACCTGAATGTAGTTTTGCGCTGCCCCCATTCCTTTTCATTCTGTTGTTCTGTGAACATGAAGCTGCCCAGCGGCTGCCTTAAGGAAGCTGTGCTGGGCTTGAATCAGAGTGGCCTCTTCATAACTTGCTTGTAAGGAATTTAAAATCTGTGAATTTTCATTGACTTTTTAGTGAAGTGGGGGCAGTACCTAATGCGTAGGGTTACTGAAGGTTCCCTGAGAGTAGGAAGCACTGCCTTGTGTCAAGTTATGGTGGGAACTTCATTTGATTGGCCTGAACCTAAATGCCGTGGGGTTGACATGGGAGAACCAGGCAAGGCTCAGTGCTGTTCAGTGCATGTCTTCCACTAGGATATTGAGACGTGGACAGTGTGACTCTTGATCTAAGATGAGTACCATGTATCTGCGAGCATGAGACACTAGGGGCAAGTAGGTTCCTACCTAACATGAGACAAATTGTTTGCAGAAAAAGAATTCACTTGTTGGATGAGGCTTGGGATTGATCTTAGCCAATTGTACACCAGAGCTGTGAAAAGCAGACAGTGACTCCCCAGGAGGCTGAGCCTCTTCATGTGGTCATCATCTCTGTTTCTAAACCCAGCTATAACAAGTCAAGCATGTGCGACTGTGCACAAATGCTCCTCCTCTGCTGGGCAGTGATTGCTCCTCTCCCTTTGGCACCCGTGGCTGTTGAAGGAACGCTGGGCTCAGGTAAGGTCTCTAGCTGAGTATTTTCTGAATTATTCTCCAAGAATCCAGCCAAAGTCCTTAATAGGAAAGGTAAGTACAGAGTGTGGGGCACATTCCCACATTTTCCTGGAGTCCCCTGACACCAAGCTGAGCTGAGAACTAGGTAGTACCCTCCATTTTCTGATTAACAGATGGAACTTGGAGGTTGTAACTTGCCTGAATTCACTTAGCAAGTCATCAGCAGGACTTGGACTTGACTTCTGGCCTGACTTCAAGCCTGTTGCAGTCCACGATGACCTCACCATAGCAGCGTGCAGTGAGGGACAGCGCTCAGTTCCTACCCTGGGCTACACTTCCTGAGTGCAGAAGAGTGTCAAGCGGAAAGCCTCTAAATGTACGACTCTTGACTTCCCTGGTCTACAGGATTCATGCCATCCATTGCACTTTTAAAGTGTAGTTTTTATTTTCTAACAAAGATATGGATACATGTTTTAAAGAGTGAAATTATTTTACAAAGCTGGTTGTGAAAGAGAATATTTCTCCTCCTCCAATATTCTTCTTCCCAGAAGCGATCACTTTGAACTCTTCTAGCATATTTTATTGGTGTTTACATCTGTCACTCCAATTATCATGCTTCTATTTCTGCTTTCTAAATGTTCAAGCTTTAGGCATTATCTTGTTTTCCCATTAAGAAAGCGGAGGATTTAGCCTTTTTTCACCCAATTTCTCTACTACTATGTATCTTCCCAACGTGCTATTAGTGTAATTTTAGTTAGATCACATGTTAGTGTTTACATTACTATGACTATGTAAATCTCATTAGAGCTGGGGCCTATAGCACACTATGGTTTATTTTCTTTCTGATATAGCATCGCTTCTTTCCTTTCTTACCTACTTTCTTCCTACGTTTTTTCTTCCCTTCCTCTCCCCTCCCTCTCTCCTTCCTTCCCCTTCCTTCCCCTTTCCTTCCTTCCCCTTCCTTCCCCTTCCCTTCCCTTCCCCCTTCCTTCCCTTCCCTTCCCCCTTCCTTCCCTTCCCTTCCCCCTTCTCCTCTTCCTTTT
>NW_016107335.1:5866933-5936586 GCF_001604975.1 Cebus imitator | reverse complement strand
TTCCCTTCCCCTCCCCCTCCCTTCCCCTCCTCTCTCTTTTCCTTTCTTTTCCCTCCACCTGGTTCTCCCCCTCCTCCACACTTCTCCTCTTGTTCTTTCCTTAGTGCTCTGGGTCCTGATTACAATTCAGTCCCCAGTGCTCTCCCTGTTGTGCAAATCTCCTCTCAAGATGTTCGCATACATTAGGCAGAACGTCACTTTCATCTTGAATCAATCTCTCCTGAAGCCTCCTCCAGCTGGGTGTCATCACCCTTCCCTTGCTGATAAGAAGCAGGAAGAGAGTGATTTAGAACTGGGGCCAGCCAGTGAGCGGCTGTGGCTCTTATCCAAGACCCTGAAACACACACATTTGTGCCAGAAGTCAGCTTTGTGTTGCATCGGCCCATTCCCTCTGTTACTTGTCCTTTCGTATAAGACAGCATGTGTCTAAGCATTTCGATATCTGGCATCCTCTTGGTTCAAATCTCCACTGGCTTTATTTGCAACTGCTGCGTGGGTGTTGGGGACATAAATACTGACCACAAAGTGCCTGCTCAATCTTCAAAGATAAATCTCATCACTATCCAGTAATTTGTCAGTGGGAAATAAGATATTTATTTGTCTTTTTCTGGTACATCTGTAATGAATGTGTATGGCAATTTGATACCAGTCAGAATATTTAATTTCCAACAATGTCTCACTCTTTAAACATCCTAACTGCAGGTAGGAAAAGACGATGCTATGTATAAAAGTACAATAACTTTCAAAATGTTATTACAAAATGCTCTATTCTATCCAGAACTTTCACTTATAAAATTGCATTTGCTTATCACAAAAGCTCTATAAGTTAGATAAGAAGGGATGGTATTGTTCTTTACACCCAGAGATATTACCTAGTTCAAATTCAAGTTCATTCAGTGACTAAGATTACACTACTTATACTTTCAGTATTTTGGCCTCAAAGATTCCCCTACATGAATACTGGTCCTAAAAATACAAAAATTAGCTGGGTATGGTGGCGCATACCTGTACTCCCAGCTACTCAGGAGGCTGAGGCAGAAGAATCGCTTGAACCCAGGAGGTGGAGGTTGCAGTGAGCCAAGATTGCACTATTGCATTCCAGCCTGGGCAATGGAGTGAGACTCTGTCTTAAAAAAAAAAAAAGCTAGAACAGAAACTAATAATGCATGAACATTTCCTTTCTCCTGGCTCCATCACTCCCATGGCAATGTATCATTGGGAGGGAGAGGAGACCAGAGGCTGCTGGAGAACGCTGGAACCCATTTGGCCTAGGGAAGTTCAACATGGTGGGATGCGGAGGGCTGAGCTGGGGAGATTTCTATTTCAGAGTGTGTTGCCTGAACGTAGGCTATTTTTTATTGAGGGGAAATTCGTGTAACATAAAATTAACTCCTTTAAGTGTAAAACTCAGTAAAATTCACTGGCATTTAGTACATTCAAATGTTGTGCACCCACCAACTCTATGTAGTTCCAAAACATTTTCATCACCCCCAAAGAAAATCCTGTATCCATGAAGCAGCTACCCCAGCCCCCCCAATCTCCTAGCTCCTGGGAAATGCCAATTTGCTTTCTGTCCCTATGATTGATCCATTTTGGATATTTCATATAAATGGAATCATATAGGAGTCCTTCATGGTAGCCTGTATCTGAACGTTATTCCTTTTTATGGCTGAGTAATATTCCATTGTATAAATATACACAATTTGCTCATCCATTCATGCATTGATAAATATTTGGGTTGGTTCTACCCTTTGACTATTGTGAAGAGCGCCACCATGCACACCCATACATTTGTTTGTGTCCCTGTTTTCAATTCTTTGGGGTACACATTAGGAGTAGAATTGCTGGCTCATATGACAATTGTATAGTTAACTTTTTGAAGAACTGCTAAAGTGTTTTCCACAGCAGCTGCACCACTTCAAATTCCCACCAATGACGTCTGAGGGCTCCGGTTTCTGCACACCCTTGCCAACACTGTTGTTTTCTGATTTTTTGTTATTGCCGTCCCAGTGGGTATGAAGTGGCATCTTAGTGTGACTTTGATTTGCATTTCTCTGGTGACTAATGGTGTTGAACCTCTCTTCACGTGTTGTTGGCTGTTTGTACATCTTCTGAATGTAAATTTTTAACAAAAGGTATTTCATCATCTTGTAACCATTTTAGGACGTATTTTCAGGAGTTAAGAAATTCAACAAAGCTTCCCCTACCATAGCCTGTAAGTAGACAGGCTGTGGTTTACTTACAGGCTATGGTAGGGGAGGTTTTGTTGAATTTTTGCTTTCCTGCTACCATAGCCTGTAAGTAGACATAGGATAAGGGTGGGATGGGATGGCTGGAAATAAAAGACCCACGCTCTCATGTCCTCCTCTACTTCCACCCTGCTGACCTCTCACAGGGCAGGCTGCTTTGAAAACATGATCGTGCACTGAGCAGGAAATCCTAGCTTTTCTAAAGTTCACGCATTATTTTCTCTGGCTCTTTGTATATCTAGTATCCTTCCAAATAGCTGTAGGCTTAGGATAGAGCTGGGCACAGCTGTGCAGAGTAATGAAGTTGGGGTCCCTTGAGCTGCCCATGATATTGCTTCAATAAAGAGAACTCTGAATGCAGACTGTGGCATGACGCTGCATCCTGTTCAGTCTCTCACGGGAGACTTTAGTGCTGTTTAGCTCTCCCTGAATCTTGAGCTAACGATTTTAGACAAACCATGAATTTGCTGTGGGGCAGGAGGGTGGTGCATTCTTAGCTTCGGCTATGCGGTAGATATAAGGAAGCTCCTACCTTCTTCTTAGGAGTCACTGAGAGCACGACATGCCCCTACTTAGAAACCTACCCTGGCTGCCCTGCTCACTGAGTGAAATCTGTTTAGCATCTTGCTGGCCCCACGTGGCCACCCCAGTCACATCAGCCCATTTTATTTTTTATGTATTTTTTAAAACTGTTTTTGAGATGGTCTAGCTCTGTTGCCCAGGCTAGAGTGCAGTGGCATAACCCTGCTCACTGTAACCTCTGCCTCCTGGGCTCAAGTGATCTTCCCACCTCAGCCTCCTGAGGAGCTGGGACTATAGGCACCCACCATCAGCCTGGCTAATTTTTTGTACTTTGTGTAGAGATGGGATCTCACTATGTTTCCCAGGCTGGTCTCAAACTCCTGGGCTCAAGTCATCCACGTGCCTTGGCTTCCTAAAGTGCTGGGATTGCAGGTATGAACCACTATGCCCGGCCCCACTTTCTATTTTAAACCTGCTGAGGTGTTCTGCCCCAGAACCCTGAATAAACCCTGAGGTATCCTGCCTCAGAACCAGCTTTCTGTGAAAATACAGCCTCGGCCAGCACGTGCTCCTGCTTGTTCTGGGTGCAGAAAACCCTTTCCTTCATTCTTCTCCTCGAGGTCTAACCAAGTCACATCCCACTTTTGAGAGGCCTCACCTTACCCTCCACATCAAAATAGTGTGCCTCTTCTCTTTACTCATGCTTCTATCACTGTGCTTTCTGAATTTCATTAATCACACTCTACAATACAATGCTTTAATGATTATGTCTGTGTTATTGCCTGTTTTGTCTTCCCCAGTAAAGCAAAAGCCCCTGAAAGCACAGGCCTGCTGCTCCTATGGCTCTGGCTCTGTCCTCTGTGTCTGGAACAGTGTTTGCCCACAGGAGGCTGACAATGGGTGTATGCTCAAAGAATGGCTGGGTCATGGAAAGTTGTCCAGTGCCGAATCTGACCCACAGACTCTGGCTGAGCAACGGATGAGAGGAGTTTGCAGATGCAGGTGTTTTGCCTGAGAGAGCATGGCTAGGGGATCCCATGGCTTACAGATCCCAAAGAGAATGGGCTCTGGCTATGTAGCCCTGATATGCTGGAGATACTTGTATCTATTTTAGAACAGATTTAATGATAAGGGTCTCAAGTAAACGCTGTTTGTGGGTAATTAACTTTGCTGCCCCCCTGCCCCATGAGTAGAGAGCAGTTATGTGCAGATGATCAAAGGTCAGTTTTAGGATGACATGAGTAAACAAGCTATTTAGATAAACTCCTCGCCATTCTCTTGTTATCTGCTCTTTGCTAGTATCTCAAGGTAAGGGGATTAGGCTGCCTTCAGCCATAACCCTTTACCAAAGCTTTTGCAAAACCTCCCAGCCTTTCAAGAAAGTTTGCGCCTTTCCTGTAATTATTCCCACCACACTGACTGACCTCCTACAGTCCAGCAGTAACACAAACATGGAATTTGGGCACTTTCTTGCACATAGCACCCATAAACAGAAAATCGAGCAGGGCTGTGGTGGGATTCTGGAATATGTAGACCTTGATCTACCCATCAGTCTTGGCGTCTTACCTGCCTGATACCTGGAGACATTGCTGGGGTCCACATCATCCCATCCTCCAGGCCCAAGGGACTCCTTGGTAGGTAGGACTTCTCCTATGGCTCAGGGATCCTGGCAGTGACTTCAGCAGGTTGCTTTTCCACTTCAGACTTTGTGTTGACACTTCCTATCTCTCTGCTCTTTTAGTGGCAGCCTTGGAACTTTGCAGCAACTCAAGGAGACTCGCCGAGACTTTGAGGACCCATTGCAGTGCATGGTGGGCACAGATGGCAGCATTGGAGCAAGTGTATATGGGCAGCTGTGGCTCTATCCATAACACTGCCATTGTTATGCGTTCTAGCTTAATAGTCAGAGCTTCCTATAGGAAACTATTTCCCAACACTGTAAGGAATGGGACTCCCACAAGCGTGGGTTGTACATTTCACGATTGTTCTTGGAATCCAGACTTCTGCGGATGCTTCTGTGGACACTGCCTGGGCATGGACTAGCACAGTGTCAGCTGGAGTACTGAGGCTGTGTGTGGTTGTGGAGGGCACAGGCTGTGGCTCTCAGCAGTGCCTTTGAGATACGGGTCCCCTGAAACACATTACAAACCCAACAGCAGCCTACAGGATTGACTTTTGATGTTAGTATATGGCTGGCAAAAATTTTATAGTCATCAAATGATGTTTTTTTTGGCAGTGTGGATGTTTGCAGTGTGGATGTTTACAGTGTGTGACACTCAATTTACAAAACTAGTTTATGAAACTTTTATTTTGGCCTTCATGATGCCACATCCTTGTTTCCCAAAATAATTACTTTTAAAGAGGTTGCTTTAATGTCATAGAGATAACTTCAGTGTGTATATTAATCTTTTTTTTTTTTTTGAATAAGGGAGAGTAAAACATCATAGCTGGCTATAGTAATTGTTGAGCACATCAAATAAAATGCAAGCATTTGTGGAGAAATAAATGAGAAGCAGGTTTCTTTTTTTCTTTTTGAGACAGAGTCTCACTGTATCTCCCAGGCTGGAGTGCAGTGGTACAATCTTGGATCACTGCAACCTCTGCCTCCCGGGTTCAAGTGATTCTTGTGCCTCAACTTCTTGAGTAGCTGGGCTTACAGGCACCCGCAGCCACGCGCAGGTAATTTTTGTGTTTTTAGTAGAGATGACGTTTCACTATGTTGGCCAGGCTGGTCTCAAGCTCCTGACCTCAAGTGACCTGCCTGCCTCGGCCTCCCAAAGTGCTGGGATTACAGGCATGAGCCATTGCACCCAGCCAAGAGGAAGATTTGTAACACAGCCACTCACTGTGTGAACCTGGGAAAATTACTCAATTTTATCTGAATATTTATCTGTCAAATGGGCCAATTTCTGTTTAATCACCTTGCAAGAGTTTTGTGAAGTTCCTGCTAGAGAAAATTCAGAGAGGAAGTACTTTGTTTATGGCTGCATAGCTGGTTAGCGGCAAAGTCAGCATCTAGCTGAACTGTGTCTGGATGTGAACTCTTTCCAGCTCACATGAGCATGTGCCCTACACATCTGGTGCTCAGGAGGGAGGCTGTTGCTGGGTTTCATTTAATGATCAGAAGAGAAAACCAGGGGACAGCCAGTTTCAAGACAGCAGAGCCTTGGGCAAGGTTTTTGATCTGCAGGTGCTACAGGCTGTGCAATCCCAGGGCAAACGGTGATGGAGACAGCAGGGAGCAGGGGTGGGGAAGAAGTTCGGGTCCATGTGAGTGAATTGGCTCTGCTTTCATGGGAGCTGCTGGGAAACACACTGGGTCACTGTCCTCATATCCCGGCTTGGCCACGTGGAAGAAAACTCATGCTTTGCAACAGTCAGTTTGGGAGAAGTTTCCCTTCTCCCAAAGACAAGGTTTTCTGCCCTGATTGCCCTTGGCCTCAAGATATTGACCTACCCTGCCTCCTGGGGTGTCAGCTGCCTCTTCAGCTGCCAGAGGGAAGGTCAGATCCTGTGATGTGGTGTATCACTTGCAATGTGGACGTGAACGATAGTCAGAGACTCTGCGTGTTCTGCTAGTGGCTGGGAAGATGCGCTGGTTCTGGCCAAAACCCTGTCCCCTCTGAGGAGGGCATTGAACAGGAAGAAGGGATGAGGTGCAGTGTGCAGCGGCCCTCAGTGTCGTTAGGCCAAGGTGTTAGGTAAGACAGGTAAGCGGCCTGGGATCCAGAGGACAGAGGAGGTGAAGGGAATCTGAGAGCTGCCCAAGGCTCACCTTTCAAGCTTCCTAAGGGATTCCATTGGCATCAGTGAGTGTCAGACACACCATATCCTGATGCTGCCTGATAAGACTCAGACCAGCGAGTAAAAATCCTGTCCTTGAGACAGCCAGAGAGTTCTAGCTTCAAGTCTCAAGTATCTGATGTCTGTGCTTCCAAGTAACTTTTAAAAGGCTAAAAAAAGTACTCTGGCATGTTTGAGAGCTGGGAAAGGCGCTGCTAAGGTCACATGCAGTCTATGACTGGGCTTTATGCATAGTTAGACTCACACGACATATGGAAAGTTGGGCCAAAGCATGCCCTTTATTAAACAGCTTTCTCATCCACCCTCCAGAGTTCCAAAAACACCTCTCCTGGACATTGAGTGGAGGCAAACCTGGTATCTGGAGCAGGTGCCATTGTGCAGTGTATGGCCTTCATTTGATTTAAAATGTAATATCTTATACTTGAGGCACTGCACTAGACACTGGCCATGGCAAGGTAGACACAAAGGCACGTGACATGTGGTCCTTGTTTCTGTGAAACTCCAACTTGGTTATCGGCAGTGTCAGTGGGCTGTAAGGTTAGCTTTAGACTCCAGCTATATATATATATATTATATATTTATATTATACATTATTTATTATAATATATATTATAATATAAATTATATTAGTTTATATATTGCATAATTTATATATTTTATATATATATATATATATATATTTTTTTTTTGAGAGAGAGTCTCACTCTACCATTCACGCTGGGGTGAGGTAGTATGATCTCAGCTCACTGAAACCTCTGCCTCCCGGTTCAAGCGATTTTCTTGCTTCAGCCTTCTGGGTAGGTGGGATTATAGGCGTGTGCCACTATGCCCAGCTAATTTTTGTACTTTTAATAGAGATGAGGTTTCGCCATGTTGGCCAGGCTGGTCTCGAACTCCTGACCTCAGGTAATCCGTCCACCTTGGCCTCCCAAAGTGCTGGGATTACAGGCATGAGCCACTGTGCCTGGCTGGATGAGGAATATTTGATGGGAAAAGAAGATGGGCACTCAGGAAGCAGGGTGTGGATTGGTCTTTAACAGATAGGAGGCAGCAGAGAAGGGTTTGGCACCTGGTGATGGGGAAATCCTCTTCAGGAAGACTGAGGCATGAACAACCAGCTTTTACATCCGGGTTTTGTTGTAGGCTCTTTGATTATGGGTCGTAGTCTTCCTGCTTTTGTAGTCTTTTTTCCAGACAGACAAAGTAGATTTTTATCATGGGAAGAGTTTGGCATTTGGTGTCAGAAAGCATTGGTTGAGTTCTGGCTTCACCCTTGACCTGCTCAGCATCCTTGGTCTAATTTGAGTCTCTCTTTCTCTCTTACATCGTAAAGTTGTAAAGAGAGAGGGAATATGTGGAAGAGTGTTTGTCAAGATCTTATTATCGTTTTTGTTATTGGAATTATTCTCTTATCTCCAACTGGGACCATATATTTTCCTGTCTGTATTCCCTGTAGTACAGTCTGCCTTAAAGCTTAGGAGATGCTAAACAAACACTTCCTGGCTGGTTCATGGAACAGGATCCCTCTCTCGGTTCCCCAGATTTTCAGAAATATGCCCTGGCCTGTTGGTGTCACTTCCTAGTGAAGTAGCAGGTGGTCCAAGATCACAGAGTGTTGCTCCTGGTGGGATCCTTCCCCTTTCATTTTGCAGAGAGATGATGTCTCTTCATTTTAGTGGACTCTCACTCTGTTTCTGGGATAATCTTGCTCATCATAGTGAGTTACTGACTTGCATGATTCATATAGAAAGAACTCACTCTGAATTTAATGTGATGGATTTGTTAAACGACAACTAAGTGGTCACCAAAAGTGCTGAGTCATAACTTAACCAGAGTAAACCTGATGGATGGAGGCAGCACCTCCAACTGAGAAGCTGAACTCTGTGACTTCCTTGTTCATTCAGGCTGAATGATAGGATTCATATCTTCCCAGTGTGCCAAAGAATACTACATGGGAGGAGGTTCCTTGGCTATTTCAGTGACAGTGAGGCTCCTGATTCTAGCAGAAACACCTGGATACCAGAGCTATTGTTTTCCATTGGCTTTGTGTATTAGCGTTATCTTCATAATGTTTTTATAAACTCTTTGAAGACAGGAATGCTGGCTGCTGGAAAGGATAGAGAAAAAGAGTTAACACAAATTGAACACTTCCTGATTGAAAGGAACACACATGACCACCCAGAGAGGATATAACCATTCAAAGTAGAAAGTGGGAAAATGTATCACCTCTTTCTGTAGGGCTTGTCCACCTTTGATGTTTGTATGTTGATAAGAAATATCCAATCAATAGAGAGAATTTGATAAGAAAGAAGAAAAAGGGAATAGTTTCAGGATTAAAGTTCAGGATGCGATTCATTACCTTTGCCAGTGAAAGGATTGACTCTAGGTCGGGGAGGTGTTCATCTCTTATAACAGACGAGAAAGAGGAACGTCTGAGCACCGATCTCTCTTATATTCTGTTTATCTATTTTTATAGAAATTACATTGCATTTATACATTAATTTGAAAGGAATTAATGTAAGTAGTACATTGTATCTGTCCATCCATGAACAAGGTATACCTCTAATTTCTTTTTTCTTATTGAACTTGCCATAAGACTTGGCATAAAAGACTGCCAATTTCTTTTACTGGACTTTATCGGGGATATTTGATGGGGATATACTCAGTAAGTATATTTTTGAGAGATTTCAGGTTAGGGAAGTTCTATTCTTGCTAAAACATTTTTTTTAAGTTAGTTTTTTTTATAAAACAGCTTTAATAAAGGGTAATTTACATATCACAAAATTTGCCCACTGTAAATGTACGATTCAATGATTCCTAATACTGTTATAGAATTGTACTGCCATCATCACCACCATCTAGGCTTAGAATATTTTCATTTCCCAACAAGTTTACTCATGCTGTTTGCATAAAATATTTTTTTGATCATGAGTTGAATTGTTTTTCTGTATTAAAATGAAAATATAAAATAAAAAATGTTTTTCAAGTAACGACTTTTCTCATTTACTAGAAAGTAAAAATAAGAGTAGACTTAATAATTCTAAAGATAGCTTAGGAAAATGTAAACTCATGATGGCAGGGAGGACATCAAGCCATTCATGAGGGATCCAACTTGATGGACAAATACCTCCCCCTAGGCTCCAACTTTAACATTGGGATCACATTTCAATATGACAGTTGGAGGGGACAAACATCTAAACTATAACAATATCCAATACAAAGTTGAATGTTAAATAATATGGAAGATAATGGGCATCTTTCTCCCTCTTCTCTGTTAAGGGAGATGTACCTAGTGTTTCTGGATTACGTAAGATGCTGGCTTTTGGACTGAGGTGTATATACATTTCCATGTGAAGGAGGTATCTATTGATTCCTATTTTATTGATGTATTTACCAGGACTAAATGTTGATTTTGTGGGCTTTTTTGGGCATTTGGTCTTTTCTATAGCTATTAAAAATAATCATATGATATATTTCTTCTTAGATCTTTTTAAAAGGTGAATTTATACATATAAATTTCTCATTATAGAGGCATCCTTACATTCCTGAAATATATATCCTATATAGTCATGATTTCTTTGTATTAGGAATGTCATTGATTTTTTTTGCCATTATTTTATTTAAGATTTTTACATTGATAGCTATAGATGAGATTGATTTGTAGAATTTCTTTTTTGGTTCAATCTTTATGAGAATGAAATGCAATTCTTTTTTTTTCCCATTTATTTTATTGCATTTTAGGTTTTGGGGTACATGTGAAGAACATGCAAAATTGTTGCATAGGAACACACGTGGCAGTGTGATTTGCTGCCTTCCTCCCCATCACCTACATCTGACATTTCTCCCCTTGCTATCTCTCCCCAGCTCCCCACCCCCACCGTCCCTCCCCTATTTCCCCCCAACTGACCCCAGTATGTAGTGCTCCCCTCCCTGTGTCCATGTATTCTCATTGTTCAACACCCGCCTATGAGTGAGAACATGCGGTGTTTGATCTTCTGCTCTTCTGTCAGTTTGCTGAGAATGATGGTTTCCAGGTTCATCCATGTCCCTACAAAGGACCCAAACTCATCGTTTTTGATGGCTGCATATTATTCCATGGTGTATATGTGCCACATTTTCCCTATCCAGTCTATCGTCGATGGGCATTTGGGTTGGTTCCAGGTCTTTGCTATTGTAAACAGTGCTGCAATGAACATTTGTGTGCACGTGTCCTTATAGTAGAACGATTTGTAATCCTTTGGATATATACCCAGTAATGGGATTGCTGGGTCAAATGGAATTTCTATTTCTAGGTCCTTGAGGAATCGCCACACTGTCTTCCACAATGGCTGAACTAATTTACACTCCCACCAACAGTGTAAAAGTGTTCCTATTTCTCCACATCCTCTCCAGCATCTGTTGTCTCCAGATTTTTTAATGATCGCCATTCTAACTGGGCAAAGGATATGAACAGACACTTTACAAAAGAAGACATATGTGAGGCCACCAAACATATGAAAAAATGCTCATCATCACTGGTCATCAGAGAAATGCAAATCAAAACTACATTGAAATGCGATTCTTAAGGAATTTTGAGTTTTCTTCCTTTTTCTGTTGTGCTCTGAAATAATTTAATAGGCATTAGGATAATGTAGTTTTGTAGATTTCTCTGTGAAATTGTGGGGCCTAGTGTTTTGAGGGATATAACTTTTAGATAATATTTTCTGTTTCTTTTCTGGAAATTAATATTTTTTTTTCTAAATGTAGTATGTCTCTTTTGTTATTCAATTCTCCCACTATTGCATTCTCTTGTGTTAAATAAACAAGTGTAGAATTTTTCTAGTGTAGAATTTAATTATATTGCCATTTCCTTTACTATACATTTTTTGGGGCATTTTCTTAGTGATTGCCCTGGGGATTATCATTAAGCTCTTAATTTGTAACAACATAGTTCAGGTTAATACCAGTTTTACTTCAACAGCACATAATACTTTCCTCCTATTTAGCTCCATACACCCTTTTATGTTATTATTTTCACTAATTGCACTTTAATATATCATCTGCCTATCAACTTAGATTTGTAACTACTGCATTATATAGTGGTGTTTAAAAATAGATTTTAAAAAAGGAATCACGAACAAAAAACTACATGAATACCAACTTTTATGTTCACTTGAGTGGCTATCTAACTGGTGTTCTTTATTTCTTTGTGTGGACTCCAGTTACTGTTAATGTCCTTTTCTTTCAGCCTGAGGGACTCACATTAGTATTTCTTGAAGGGCAGATCTGATAGCAACAGACTCACTAACTTTCTTTTGGGGGGGGAATGTCTTAATTTTCCCTCCACTTTAAAAGCAGCTTTATTGATATATATTTCACATATCACCCCAGTTTCCCCACTAAATGCATAACATTCAACAGGTTTTAGGATATTCACAAATATGTGCAACCATCACCACTGTCAATTTTAGAGGGTTTCATGATCTCAAAGGGGAACCTTTTATCCTTTAGCCATCATACTGCTAGACATAGTCTATACAGTTTGGTAACAATTGATTTGGAACTCTGATCCGAGTGTTGTTTGATGATTGGGTTTAGATTAAAAAGGGCTGCGTAAAATTCTGATAATATTTTCTATATCTCCTGAAACTCTGCTAAGAGAAACTTGTCACAACTAGTATTATGGGTAAAACAACACCCATCAGGTGGCCTCCTCATCTGTCCGTTTTCTTGGATGATAAAGCTTTTGCCTTCACTGAGGTCCAAGCAAGCAGGAAGTAGATCATTTGGCCAGAAGACTACTTGGCTGAGTTGAGTGGGAGTGGCTGCCAGGCTATCCTGGTGTCTGTCAATGGGATGCTATTGCATTTTGGGTCAGATGACTCTCACTGGGTTGGTTTACCCTGTGTATTTCAAAGTGTTAGTGATCTCTGCCCCTCTCTCTCCTGACATCAAGTTTTCCCCACACATTTGCTCCACAGCAATACTTTAAGATTTGCACATGTCCTTTGGGGGTTGGTACCATTGCTTCGCGAGTCCTTTATATCAACCTCTACAAGATATTCCTGAGCTTGGAATGTGATATTACTCACACACACACACAAAGACACACACACGTGTGTATTTTTTGGGATCAGAGTTTTGAGATTGTGTATGGCTCCCTCTTCTATGCGCCTGGGTCACTGAGTTTGCCTTAGGATTACAAGTGATCTGGCAATGCATTGACTTTGTTCCATCTTTTGGAGCTAGAAATTGTTAAATCTGGACTTTAAATCTTGAGATACCTACCGTTTTATTATTCATCCCCATACCACCCCACCTGCCCCCAAGTGAACGTCTGTGCCTCACATTTGCTTTCAATTGCAACGGTCTTGAAATATTTAGAAATCCCCGAGGGTAGACGTTTTTCATCTGGGATGGTGACATCAACTCAAGACCTTTTGTAATATGAATGCTTTCAAAGTAATGACGTCTTGAATGTTTTCGCTTTCCTTAAAACCAACCACTGAAAGAGCATATAATATCTCCAAACTTTGTCGTTTTGTCAGTGAGGTTATAGCAACTCAATAATACTGAATATCTATTAATTTGTTTGTGTGAGGCCTAGAAAGAACTTTACATGCTCATGCCTTCATGTCCTTGGCTAACCTGATAATGTGTCAGTCTCACCTTCCATGGACAGAACTACCTTGAGATGAAGTAACTTACAGAAGGTCACACATTTGCATTAGGGCTGGAGTTAAACACTGACCCCCACCTTGCTCTTTGGCAGCCAGATGACTCTTGGAGAATTAGACAGTTCTCTTCTTATTGCTGCTCCCAGAACAGCCAGCTCGTCACTGGGGCATGGGGGGAGTACGCCAGGATTATCATATAACTTACTCGATTGAAAAATACTCACTTGCTCTCCTAGGGCACAAGTCACTCCAAAAGACATGTTTCCAACCAGCATATCTTACAGATACATGTACAACACATCTTACCCATTAGCAAGTACATAGAATGCATCTAAGATCAGTTGGTTTCAATTCCGACCTCTGAGCCTTGGTTTAGGTTAGTCTTGCCTAGAATGCTCTTGTTTCTTCTTTCTTATTTAAAATATTTTCAACTCATATTTCAAGGTCTGACTCAAATTCTATTTCTCTCATTAAGCCCTGTCTGATTATGACACCCTCTAACAAGCTATTTTCCTGAGTGTATTTACTATATTTACCATCTTTTCCATCTACTTGAGCACTTAAAACAGCGTCAGTCTAAGCAGCTGGAAGGTAGAATGGCTTCGATATTCTTTGCAGAACTTGAAAAGGAGATGCAAAGGACTCATGAGAGCATTGTGTGAAATTTCGGCAAGAATTCTGCCTTTCTGTGCCAAAATTCAAGTTTGCTTACTTTGTTTTTTAAATGACTCCCTTAATACATATCTACGATATTGTCTTCTTAAGCATCCGGGACCAGGGGTTGGTATAATGGCTATGAAGTGCGGTTTTGCATTTTGAAGCAGAGGAGCATTTCCACCTGCTCACTGTCACAGATGTGTGTGCCTGCCCCCTTTTATCTATGGTCTTCATTTTAATTTGTTTTTAATTGCCTATTTAACACACCTAGCAATTAAGGTGAAATGGGCTCTTTGACAAATGTGAGAGCTTTTAAATTAGTGCTAATTGCTTTTGTTAATTAAAAGTAATGCTTTATATTGTGTTATTGGTATTCTCTTACATAAAACTGGATTAATGACTTCTAATCAATCCCACTACAAAGACGTTTCTTTGTAATCACTGGGACTTTAGGGCATGAAGTTCCTGCAGAATGAAAAAAGATGGCTAGAACTTCAGGAGGAGTGAGGAGGGAGACAGGTGAATGACAGCACAAGCCAGATTCCATTGCTGGCTCAGCCCATGCCCAGGCCCATGCCCACTAATTTGGAAGTTCACTGAAAGCCCCTGCCAAGGGTGGAATGGGCTGCTGCATCCATTAGGGTTCCCACAGGAGAGAGGTGACAGACTGGAAGCAGGACGATTTGGGGGAATTTGATAACGGATCCGTATACAAAGTTCTGGGCTGATGAAAGAGGGCAGCAATGGAAAGAGCTGTTACCAACCTTAGGTCAGAGCCGGGAGGGGAGGGGAAGATCACCAGAGCCTGGAACCTGGAGCAATAGCCTCATGTAGCGAAAGCTGCTTTTGGAAAATCAGTGACCGCCGGGTAGACTGTGTGATATCATTTGGATGTTTGTACCTTGTCATGGGAAAGCATTTCTATTGCAACAAACACACTTGCTTCCTGGATCCAGCAACCTCTGGACTGTTCCCACCTGTGCTCGCCCCATTCCCGGCAGTACTGGTTGCCTTCCCTGATTCTAAAAGCGGCTCTTGGTCTGGGGTGCCCCTCGGAGTGACTGTGAAATGGGGTAAAGGCAGGCCTTAATTTTCCTTCAGAGATCGAGCATGAGATACCCCAAAAATTGGACCGCCCCCCACCCTCAGGAGGCAGCATGGCATTGGGCCAGTGGCTCTCTCCAGCCAAGGGCAGAGGGTTTGAAGAGCAACTCTACCTGTCCTCCCAGGAGGGAGCATCTGGGAGGGATGCTGGCCAGTGCTCCCTGCATTCACTTCACTTGTTTATGTAGATAACTTGGTAAACATAGACAAGAGTACGATTCCATGCATAATCCCAACAGCTAGAGAGAGGCATATTTTCCCTATTATCTCTCCCCATGTGCACCCTGTATATATATTCAGTCCTCCCTCATGATTCTCCATCTGCACTCACACTCTTCCCACCCTTTTGCTCTGCTCTATGTCATGGGGACCACAGTTTCCAGGATACCTTTAGGGTCTTCATCCAGGTTAGGCCACCGGGAGACACGGTGGAAGACTGGACGGCAGGAGGAAAAGAGGCTGCAAGGTATTCTTCTTCCTAGCTCTGGCACAGGCAGTGGCACCTGCTCTGAGGTCTGGAGCTTCCCACTCCACCTCTTGGTCTCCCAGAACAGCCCACTACCGTGGAGCCACGGGCTTTGCCTGCTGTTGCCAGCCTTTGGGTTGCCTTACCATTCCCTGCTACATTACCGAGGAGAGGGACTTGCTGGAAACCTATCTGTTGTAATGCATGTCCTCTATCTAAAACATTTAGAGTGATTTTAACCGATCCCCAGATTTTGGATACGAAGGTTGTTTCTTACTGGGAGCATTGAGCCACGACTGTCCTTTGTACTAACTCTTTGTGCATGTCCACAGTTATTTCGTAAAGCCAAATTCCCAGAGGCAGAGGAATTGCTGGCTCAAAAGGTTTAACATTCTTGTTCACCTAGTGCTATGTTTTCTTCCAGACAGCTTTCACTGGCTTATCCTCCCATTGCTGATCTTTTCTTGGTCACTAGCTGTAATTGAAGCCCTCACTGGGCTCTCTGACTTGCAGTGTTGTAAATCAGACAGGGCATGGCTGCGGACAGTGCCCCGTGGTGTGAACGGTGGCCCTCCGCACCGTGCCTTGTACAACCGGCACAACTGTTCCCAGCAGCCCTGCTGATCCGAACATGTGGAACACGATGGGAGCAGGTCCTGCCTGCGGGGCAACAGCTGCCGAAAGTCAGAGTGCTGCACAGATGGAAATGTTGTGACCGCGTTGCCTCTCGCTGCCCGTGTGTGCATAACTGTTCCTCTGCCATCTCTGACGTCCCAATTCTGATGGTGTCTCCCTGGTCCCAGTTCCTCCTCTTCCTAGAAGTCATCTTTGACTTCATCTAGACACTTGCTCGGATGATCTCCCACGTGCTTGCCCTGTTTCATGACCCTATGTCTTGCTGTTCCATCTCTAGGCTCACTTTCTCAGCTGGGACACGTCTGCCTCCCCCAGCCCTGCCATCTTCACTCCTCCTCCCAAGGTGCTTGTAATAATGCTGTTATGGCAGGCTTGCTTGAATAACCTATTTTTTTTTAAACTATGATTCTGGTGATTATCCTTCCTCCAGAGTCCAACATCCTAATCTTTTCTTGAGGCCAGCATATTTGAAAAATAGCTTTGTTGCGGTGTGAGTGATATATAAAAAAGTGTAGCTATTTAATGTACACGATTTGATGGTTTGAATATATACGTACACTTGGGAAACCATCACTGCAATCAAAGCAATAAAAATATCCATCACCTCTGTAGTTTCTTCCTGCCCCACCTCCCCTTTTGTGGTAAGAACACTTAACCTGAGATCATTTCTCTTCACCACCCTTTTAAGTGCACCTTTTAAAGTGCTGTTAACGATGTTATTAAAATGAAACTGTTTTCCTAATTTAATTTTGAGATTGCTCACTCTTAGTGTATAGAAGCACACTTGATTTTTATTTTTATTTTTAATACAGAAAGAGGTTTATTTGGCTCACAGTTCTGCAGGCTGTACTAGAAGCATGGAACCAGCATTTGCTTCTGGTGAGGGCTTCAGGCTGCTTGCACTCATGGTGGAAGGGGAAGGGAAGCCAGCATGTACAGACATTACATAGTGAGAGAGGAAGCCAGAGAGGGAAAGGGAGGTGATATACAAGATATGTCTATATATATCACAGTTTCTTTATCCACTCATTGATTGATGGGCATTTGAGCTGGTTCCACATTTTTGCAATTGTGAATTGTGCTGCTGTAAACATGTATGTACAAGTATCTTTTTTGTATAATGACTTCTTTTTCCCTGGATAGATACCCAGTAGCGGATCTGCTGGATCAAATGGTAGAACTACTTTTAGTTCTTTAAGGAAGCTCCACACTGTTTTCCATAGTGGCTGTGCTAATTTATGTTCCCACCAGCAGTATAGAAGTGTTCCCTTTTCACTGCATCCACCCCAATGTCTATCATTTTTTGATTTTTTGATAGTGGTCATTCTTGCTGGGAGTAAGATGGTATTGCATTATGGTTTTGATTTGCATTTCCCTGATCATTAATGATGTTGAGCGTTTTATCATCTGTTTGTTGGCCATTTGTTTATATTCTTTTGAAAACTGTCTATTCATGTCCTTAGCCCACTTTTTGATGGGATTGTTTGTTTTTTTTCTTACTGATTTGTTTGAGTTCATTGTAAAGTCTGGACAGTAGTCCCTTGTCAGATGTATAGATTGTGAAGATTTTCTCCCACTCTGTGGGTTGTCTGTTTACTCTGCTGACTATTCCTTTTGCCATGCAAAAAATATTTTTAGTTTAATTAAGTCCAAGCTATTTATCTTTGTTTTTGTTGTATTTGCTTTTTGGTTCTTGTCTAGAAGGGTTTTTCCGATGTTATTTTCTAGAATTTTTTTGGTTTTGCTTCTTAGATTTAAGTCCTTGATCCATCTATCCATCTTGAGTATAAGGTGAGAGAGAAGGATACAGCTTCATTCTCCTACTTGTGGCTAGCCAATTATCCTAGCACCATTTGTTGAATAGGGTGACCTTTTTCTACTTTGTGTTTTTGCTTGCTTCATCAAAGATCAGTTGGGTGTAAGTATTTGGGTTTATTTTTGGGTTCTCTGTTCTTTTCCATTGGTCTGTGTACCTATTTTTGTACCAGTACCATGCTGTTTTGGAAACTGTGGCTTTACATTATAGTTTGAAATCAGATAATGTGATGCCTCCAGATTTGTTCTTTTTGTTTAGTCTTGCTTTGGCTATGCGGGCTTTTATTTGGTTTCATATGAATTTTAGGATTTTTTTTCCAAATTCTGTGAAGAATAATGGTGGTATTTTGATGGAAATTGCATTGAATTTGTAGATTGCTTTTGGCAGTATGGTCATTTTTACAATATTGATTCTACTTATCTGTAATCATGGAATGTGTTTCCATTTGTTTGTGTTGTTGATAATTTCTTTAAGCAGGGGTTTGTAGTTTTCCTTGTAGAGGTCTTTCACTTCCTTGGTTAGGTATATTCCTAAGTATTTTAATTAATTAATTAATTATTTATTTTTGGGCAGCTATTGCAAAAGTGGTTGAGTTCTTGATTTGATTCTCAGCTTGCTCGCTGTTGGTGCATAGCAGAACTACTGATTTGTGTAATTAATTTTGGATTCTGAAACTTTGCTGAAAATCAGTTTTAGGAGCTTTATGGAGGAGTCTTTACAGTTTTATAGGTATACTATCATATCATCAGCAAATAGTGACAGTTTGACTTCCTCTTTACTGATTTGAATGCGCTTTATTTCTCTTGTTTGATTGCTCTGGCTGGGACTTACAGGACTATGTTGAAGAAGAGTGGTGAGAGTGGGAATCCTTGTCTTGTTCCAGTTCTCAGAGGGAATGCTTTCAACTTTTCCCTGTTCAGTATTATATTGGCTGTGGGTTTATCACAGATGGCTTTTATTACATTGAAGTATGTTCCTTGTATGTCAATTTTGCTGAGGGTTTATGTCATAAAGCGATGCTAGATTTTGTCAGATTTTTTTTCTGCATCTATTGAGATGATCATGCAATTTTTGTTTTTAATTCTGTTTATGTGGTTTACCACATTTATTGGCTTGCATATGTTAAACCATCCCTGCATCTTTGGTATGAAACCTACTTGATCATGATGGATTATCTTTTTGATACACTGATGGATTTGGTTAGCTAGTATTTTCTTAAGGATTTTTGCATCTATGTTCATCAGGGATATTGGTCTGTAGTTTTCTTTTTTGGTTATGTCCTTTACTGGTTTTGGTATTAGGATGATACTGGCTTCATAGAGTGATTTAGGGAGGATTTCCTCTTTCTCTATCTTATGGAATACTGTCAACAGGATTGATATAATTCTTTGAATGTCTGGTAGGATTCAGCTGTGAATCCATCTGGTTTCGGACTGTTTCTTGTTGTTAATTTTTTAATCACCATTTCAATCTTGCTACCTTGTTATTGGCCTGTTCAGGGAATCTTATTCTTCCTGATTTAAGCTAGGAGGGTTGAATCTTTCCGGGAATTTATCCACCTCCTCTAGGTTTTCTAGTTTATGCATATAAGGGTGTTCATAGTAGCTTTGAATGATCTTTTGTATTTCTGAGGTGGCAGTTGTGGTATCTCCTATTTCATTTCTAATTGAGTTTATTTGGATCTTCTCTCTTCTTGATTAATCTTCTAATGGTCTATCAATTTTATTTATCTTTTCAAAGAACCAGCTTTTGTTTCAACTTCATTTAGTTCTGTTCTGATCTTGGTTATTTCCTTTCTTCTGCTGGGTTTGGGTTTGGTTTGTTCGTGTTTCTCTAGTTCCTTGAGGTGCAATCTTAGATTGTCTATTTGTGCTATTTCAGACTTTTCGATGTAGGCATTTAAGGCTATGAACTTTCCTCTTAGCACTGCTTTTACTGTATCCCAGAGGTTTTGATAGATTGTGTCACTATTGTTGCTCAGTTCAAGGAATTTATAAATTTCCATCTTGATTTCATTGTTGATCCAATGATTATTCAGGAGCAGGTTATTTAATTTCCATGTATTTGCATGGTTTTGAAGGTTCTTTTTGGAGTGGACTTCCAGTTTTATTCCACTGTGGTCTGAGAGAGTACTTGATATAATTTCAATTTTCTTAAATTTATTGAGACTTATTTTGTGGCCTATCATATGGTCTCTCTTGGAGAAAGTTCTATGTACTTATAAATAGAATATATATTCTGTGGTTGTGGGGTAGAATGTTCTGTAAATATCTGTTAAGTTCATTTGTTCCATGGCATAGTTTAAATCTATTGTTTCTTTGTGAACTTTCTGCCTTGATTACCTGTCTAGTGCTGTCAGTGAAGTAATGAATTTCCCCACTATTATTGTGTTGCTGTCTATCTAATTACTTAGGTATAGTAGTAATTGTTTTATAAATTTGGGAGTTCCAGTGTTAGGTGAAATATATGTAGGACTGTGATATTTTCTTGTTGGACAAGGCCTTTTATCATTATATAATGTCTGTCTTTGTCTTTTTTAACTGCCCTTGCTTTAAAGATTGTTTTGTCTGATGAAAGAATAGCTACTCCTGCTTGCTTTTGGTGGCCATTTACATGGAATGTCTTTTTCCACCCCTTTACCTTAAGTTTTTGTGAGTCCTTATATGTTAGGTGAATCTATTGAAGGCAGCAAATATTTGGTTGGTGAATTCTTAATCATTCTGCAATTCTGTATCTTAAGTGGAACATTTACGGCATTTACATTCAACATTAGTAATGAGATGTGAGGTACTACTATTCCATTAATCCTGCTATTTGTTGCCTGTATTCCTTGGGTTTTTAAATTTTTTTAATTTTTGTTTTATAAGTTCTGTGAGATTTATGCTTTAAGGAGGTTCTGTTTTGATGTGTTTCCAGAATTTGTTTCAAGATTAAGAGCTCCTTTTAATAGTTCTTGTAGTGCTGACTTGGTAATGCTGAATTCTCTCAGCATTTTTTTTTGTCTGAAAAAGACTTTTTTTTCCTTCATTGATGAAGCTTAGTTTCATTGGATACAAAATTCTTGGCTGATAATTGTTTTGTTTAAGGAGGCTGATGATAGGGCCACAATGCCTTCTGGCTTGCAGGGTTTCTGCTGAGAAATCTGCTGTTAATCTGATAGGGTTTCCTTTATAGGTTACCGATTCTTTCCTTAGTCTTAACTTTAGATAACCTGATGACAATGTGCATAGGCAATTATCTTTTTGTGATGAATTTCCCAGTTGTTCTTTGAGCTTCTTGTATTTGGATGTCTAGATCTCTGTTAAGGCTGTGGAAGCTTTCCTTGATTATTATCCTGAATATGTTTTCCATACTTTTAGATTTCTTTTCTTTCTCAGGAACACCAGTTATTCTTAGGGTTGGTCACTTAACATAATCCCAAATTTCTTAGAGACTTTGTTCATTTTTAAATTCTTTTTTTCTTTGTCTTTGTTGGATTGGGTTAAAAACCTTGTCTTTGAGCTCTGAAGTTCTTTCTTCTGCTTGTTTGATTCTATTGCTGAGACTTTCCAGAACACTTAGCATTTCTCTAAGTATGTTTATTATTTCCTGAAATTGTGATTGTTTTTTATTTATGCTGTCTATTTCACTGAAGATTTCTCACCTCATTTATTTTATCACTTAAAAAATTTCCTTAAATTAGACCTCACCTTTCTTTCGTGCCTCCTAGATCAGCTTAATAATCAACCTTCTGAATTCTTTTTCAGGTAATCAGGGATTTCTTCTTGTTTTGGATCCATTGATGGTGAGCTAGTGTGATTTTTGGCTGTTGCTAAAGAAACATATTTTGTCGTGTTACCAGAATTGTTTTTCTGGCTCCTTCTCATTTTGGTAGGCTATGTCAGAGGGGAGATATGGGGCTCAGGACTACTATTCAGATTCAGTTGGCCCATGGGGTGTTCCTTTGATGTAGTACTCTACCTCTTTTCCTAGGGATGTGGCTTCCTGAAAGCCCAGATGTAGTGATTGTTACTGCTCTTCTGGATCTAGCCACCCATCAGGGGTACCAGCCTCCAGGCTGGTACTGGGGGTTATCTGTAGAGTCCTCTGATGTGAACTGTCTTCAGATCTCTTAGCTATGGATACCAGCACTTGCTCCAGTGGAGGTGACAGGGGAGTGAAATGGACTCCGAGGGTCCTTAGTTTTGGTTGTTTAATGCGCTATTTTTGTGATCTCCTGCCAGGAGGTGGCACTTTCAAGAGAGCATCAGTTGTGGTGTGTAGGGAGGATCATGAAGTAGTTGGGGCCCTAGACCTACCAAGAGAATATGCCCTTTGTCTTCAGTTACTAGGGTGGGTAGGGAAGGACCATCACGTGGTCGTAGGGTTAGGCATGTCTGAGCTCAGCCTTTCCTTGGGAGGGGCTTGCTGTGGCTGCTGTGGTGGCTGGAGGCGTGGTTTCCTGGTCAATGAAGTTATGTTCCCAGAAGGATTATGGCTACCTTTGCTGTGTCCTGCAGGCTGTCAGGGATGTGGGGGAAAGTCAGCAGTTAAAGGCTTCACCCAGTTCCCATGCAATACGGAAGGCTGGTCTCATTCCCACCATGCCCACCACCCCCAGCAGCACCGAGTTTATTTCCAGGCAGTGGGTGAATGGAGCTGAGAATCTGCACCTGGCTACCACCTATCCCCTGAGAAAGCAAGCAGGCTTTTTGTTCCTTTCCACCTGTCGAGCCTGCACACTGAATTCACACTCTCCCCTATGATCGGGCCAGGAGACTTCATATTCAGTTGGAATTGTTACAAAATTCAGCTGGGGGTTTTCTTTTCCCTGTGGTCTTTTTTTCAGTTCCTCTGGCAGCCCTCCCCAAAGACCCCTGTGAAACAAGACAGAAATAGCTTCCCAGGGGCTTTTCCTGCTGCTTCCTCTCCCCCTGTATTTCTCTTGATTCTTTAATTTGACTCAGCTCCAGGTAAGGTCAAATCCTTCTCCTGTGATCTGGACCTTCAGGGTCCCCAGTGAGGGTGTGTGTTCAGGGACAGTGATGCCCCTTTCCCACTTTCACAGCTTGGACACTCACAGTATTTGGGGCGTCTTCTGGGTCCTGCAGGAGCAATCTGCTTCCTTCAGAGGGTC
The DNA here is from genome assembly GCF_001604975.1 of Cebus imitator. Classification (NCBI taxonomy): domain Eukaryota; kingdom Metazoa; phylum Chordata; class Mammalia; order Primates; family Cebidae; genus Cebus; species Cebus imitator. The sequence goes on along the minus strand of NW_016107335.1, from coordinate 5,913,560 downwards.
TGTGGATTCTCTTGGCTTTCCTGATGTATTCCTGTAATAGTTCTGGAGCGAAAGTTCATAATGTGAGTTTCCACATGCTGCTCTGTCTGAGTGGGAGCTGCAATCTAGTCCTGCCTTCTACCCACTTTGCCCACTTTTTAATCCAGTTGCTTATTTTTTTTCTTGTCATTTTGTTTAAGTTCCTTGTAGACACCAGATATTAGACCTTTGTCTGATGGATAGATTGCAAAAATTTTCTCCCATTCTGTAGGTTGTTTGATTTGTTGATAGTTTCTCTTGCTATGTAGAAGCTGTTTAATTTAATTAGATCCCACTTGTCAATTTGTGCTTTTGTTGAAATTGCTTTTGGTGTTTTCATCATGAAATTTTTGCTCATGACTATGTCCTGAATGATATTGCCTAGAGTTTCTTGTAGGGTTTTTATAGCTTCGGGTTTTACATTTAAGACTTTAACCCATCTTGGGTTAATTTTTATATAAAGTGTAAAGAAGAGGTCCATTTTCAATTTTCTGCATATGGCTAGCCAGTTCTCCCAGTGCCATTTATTAAATAGGGAATCCTTTCTCCATTGCTTGTTTTTGTCAGGCTTGTCAAAGATCAGATGGTTGTTGATGTGCAGTCTTATTTCTGAGTTCTCTATTCTGTTCCATTGGTCTATGTGTCTGTTTTAGTACCAGTACAATGCTGTTTATAATTGGTTACTGTAACCTTTTAGTATAGTTTGAGGTTGGGTAGCATGATGTCTCCAGCTTTGTTCTTTTTGCTTAGGATTATCTTGGCTATATGGGCTCTTTTTTTGCTCCATATGAATTTTAAAATAGTTTTTTTCTAATTCTGTGAAGATTGTCAATAGGGAAGTGAAGGACCTCTTCAAGGAGAACTATAAACCACTGCTCAAGGAAATCAAAAAGAACATAAACAAATGGAAAAACATTCCATGCTCATGGATAGGAAGAATCAATATTGTGAAAATAGCCATACTGCCCAAAGTAATTTATAGATACAACTGATTTTTAAATACTGACTTCATATCCTATAACTTTGCTGAACTGATTTATTAATTCTGGTAATTTTTGTGCATTCCATATGGTTTTCTATGTATAAGATCATGTCATCTACAAGTAAAGATAATTTTAAATCTTCGTTTCCAATCTAGAAACCACTTAGTTTTTTGTTTTTTGGTGTTTTTTTGGCCCTGGCTAGAATCTCCAGAATAATAATGAATTGAAGTGGTAATAGTGAATATCTGTGTCTTATTCCCAATCTTAGGAAGCATTCAGTCTTTAACAATTAAGTAGGATATTGTCTGTAGGCTTTTTACAGATGCTCTTTATCAGCTTAACAAAATTTACTTTCATTCCTAGTTTATTATTTTTTAATATGAAAATATATTGAATTTTGTCAAACTTGTGTCTATTGAGATGATCATGGTTTTTTTTGTTCTTTGTTCTATTAATATGGTATTATATTAATTAGTTTTTGTATGTTAAAGTGACATTAAATGCCTGGGATAAATCCCACTTGGTTATAGTGTATAATTCTTTATATATGTTGCTGGAGTTGGTTTTCCAGTATTTTGTTGAGAATTTTTGCATGTATAATGATAAAATGTATTAGTCTGTAGTTTACTTGTGATATCTTTATTTGGTTTTGATATCAGGGTAATAATGGAATGAGATGAAAAGTATTATTTCATCTTTATTATTTGGAAGAGTTTGTGAATAATTACTATTAATTATTTTTTAAATATTTGGTGGAATTCTCTAAGAAAGACATCTGAGCTTTTCTGAGAGGAAATTTAAAAAATTACTAATTTAGTGTCTTTACCTGTTATAGGTCTATGCAGATATTTTATTTTTGAGTCAATTTCGTTAGTTTGTCTCTTCAGATATATGTTCATTTCATCTAAATTCTCTGATTAGTTGGCATATAATTATTTACAGTATTTCTTTATAATCCTTTTTATTTTTGAAATAGTAGCATGATGTTCTCACTTGTTTAAGTATGTGTGTTGGATATGGTATGGCAAAGCTGGTGTAACTGCATGAGAAAATGAGAACAAGGCTTGAAAGGAAGAAGTTTATTACACACATGGCTCCCAGAGAGGGAGTGACTGCAAAGGATGCAGAGCTACACAGGAATACAACAAGTAGTGTGGTCAAAAAAATGGGCGGAGAGGTGAGGAGAGGAGAGGAGAAGAGGGGAGAGAGAAAGAGGGCAACACAGAGAGTAAGTGAGAGAGCACTTGTGGGCCAAAATCTTTACTGACGTCATCTGGAGTGTGGTTGTGATTTATTGGCACCAGGAAATTTCACTGGGTAGTTTGAAAGGAAACCAAGCCCATGGAGCAAGGAGAACAGAGTATAGCAGCTGGGTTTGTTATCAAAGAGTATCAATGGGTGTGGGTTCACAATTAGAGCAGTGAGGAACATGTTGAAGCACCAAAGTTTGAACTCAAAATGGAGATATTTTAAAACACATTACTAATTCCTGATGGTAGTAATTTGAACCTAAGGTCAGTAGTCATGTTCCTACTCTCATGTTTGATTGATGGTATTAATTTGAGATTTCCCTCATTTTCTTGGTTAGTCTAGCTAAAAGTTTGTTAATTTGGTTTATCTTTTCACAGAATTTTTGTTTTTTCCACTTTTTCTGTCATTTTCTATTCTTTATAAAGCTTATTTCCTTTTAATCTTTACAGTTTTTTCATTTTCTTTGGGTTTGGTTTACTCTTCTTTTTCTAGTTTGTTAAGGTAGGAGGCGGCTAGGTTTTCATTTGAAATCTTTCTTTTTAATATAGATGTTTACAGCTATAAGTTTGCCTCTGAGCATGGCTTTAGCTGCATCCCCTAAATTTTGGTATGACATATTTTTGTTTTATTTATGTCAAGGTATTTCCTTATTCATTTGTGGTCAAAGAACATACTTTATATAACTTCAATACTTTTAACTTCCTTTTTTTTTTTTTTTTATTTTATTTTTTTTTTTTTTTTTTTTTTTTTCTCCTGAGATGAAATCTTGCTCTGTTGACCAGGCTGGAGTGCAGTGGCATGATCTCAGCTCACTGCAACCTCTGCCTTCTGGGCTGAAGCTCTTCTCCTGCCTCAGCCTCCCAAGTAGCTGGGACTACAGGCACATGCCACCATGTCAGGATAATTTTTTGTAGTTTTAGTAGAGACAGGGTTTCACCATGTTGGCCAGCCTGGTCCCAAACTCCTGACCTCAGGTGATCCACCTACCTTGGCCTCCCAAAGGGTTGGGATTACTGACAGGAACCACTGTACCCAGCCTTAACTTTCTGAAAACTTGTTATGACATAAAATATAGTCTGTGTTAGAGAACGTTCCACATAAAGTTAAAAAGATATGTATTCTGCTATGTTTGGGTAGTGTTCTGTAGTGGTCTATTAGGCCTAGCTGGTTTATAGTGTTGTTCAAGTTCTTTACTGCATTGTTTGTTTCTTCTTTCAATTCTGTCAGTTTCACATATTTTGCAGCTTTGTTGTTAGGTGCATATATATATATATATATATATATATTTTTTTTTTTCATTTTAAACAAGAAGCTTATTTAAACAAGATGTTTGATTCAAAGGGAAAACTAACTAGGATCCCTCTTTTTTTTAGAGTAATTTATCCCTACCCAAAGACAGATTGACCTACGTGTAACAGCTACATGCAAAAAAAGTTATAAAATTGTCATTGGTTTTACAATGATAAATGAAAAGCATTAAAATTCTTCAATTGAACAAGGTATGCAGAATTTTTTTGCTTTTTTTGTTGTTAAAACAGTGACAGCCAAATAACTTACTGGAATATAAAGATAAGAGCTGAATGAGCATGCCACTAATGAAGAAAGGGGGTATTTTCAGATAATCAGTATTTTTCCCTATCCTGTCTCCACTTGATGTTAATAAAAATTGGCTGCTTAATTTTAAAAAATGCAATGTGCTTGTGTACCTGTACCAGCTACTTTATGTAGAACAAAGGAATGGAGAAGTGGGAAATGAAAGAATAGAGGAAATTATACTGCAGTAGTCAGGATGTATTAGACTAAATATACATTAAAACAAAAATGGTTATTAGAAATGAAGGACATTTTATAATAATAAAAGGATCCATCTATCAGGAAATCATAACCATTATAAACATATATGGCTGCCGCTGCTGGTGGTACTTGTGTGCTCCTTCAGTGAGGATCGGGTACCTCTTTATTGAAGTGGCAGCCGAGAAGACTCAGCTGTTTTCTAACTGAGAATATCATCTTGGTCTGTAAAGAACAGAATTATGGAGTAAAGAAGTAGGCTCCCTTTTTGGTAGATGCACCTGCCTGCGGGCTGTTGGAATACATCAATTGTATCTTCGTCCTCCATTTCCAACTGTGCAGTTGTGTCTGCTTCATTGATTGGTTGCCCATCAAATTGGAATCTGATCTGCCTCATTGACAACCCCTGTCATTCACAATAGGCTTTCATTAGCTTACTGAGTGGTGTATGCCTCTTAAGTGCACCACAGAACCATCTGCCCCACCACCTAAAAATTAAAATGATCATTGTTCTCAGTCTTAACTCCTTTGTCAGGCTTTTTGTTTGACCATGGTGAGTGCCAGAGTCTCCCCAGCTGCTGCTTCACAGAAGAGGTACCAGCTCCTCCCTGAATGAGCACACAAGTAGCACCAGCAGCAGCAGTCGTATATGTTTATAATGGTTATGATTTCCTGATAGATGAACGCTTTCATTATTACAAAATGTCCTAAATTTCTAAAAATCATTTTGTTTTAATGTCTATTTAGTCTGATACTAATATAAGCACTTCACCTCTCTCATGAATGCTGTTAGCACACTATTTTTTCATCCTTTCATTTTAACCCTTGTGTATCACTGAATCTAAAGTGTTTCTCTTGTAGATAGCATATCATTCGACCTGTTTAAAAAAATTCAGTCTGGGTTTAGATCTGCAATCCAAGATGGCCGAATAGGAGCAGCTCTGGAGTGTAGTTCCCAGTGAGAACAATGCAGAGGGTGAGTGAGCACTGCATTTCATCAAACGAGTTTTCACTACCCACAGACCAGAAGATTCCTGGGCTCAAAAGTGCCATGAGTTTCCAGCATGGCTGTGATAGCCAGCGCCATGGGTCTCCAAACAAAAACTCACAAAAATCTGCGTAGCTGTTTCAATTGGTGCCTGGAACACCTGGGAGACAGAGCCACCCATTTGACTGAAGAAAAGGGGGCTGAAACAGGGAGCCAGGTTATCTGGCTCAGCAGGTCCCACCCCCCACGAAGACCAGCAATTTGAAACACTCTGGATTGAGAGTTTTGCAGCAAGCACACATGGACCCAGGATGGTCCAGGTCAGTGGGGGGAAGGGTGTCCACCATTACTGAGGCAGTCCACCACTACTGAGGCAGTCTGTCATTACTGAGGCAGTTTGTCATTACCGAGGCAGTCCACCATTACTGAGGCAATCACCTTTACTGAGACAGTCCATCATTACTGAGGCAGTCCACCATTACTAAGGCAGACCGCCATTAGCGAGGCAGTTCTAACTGTACCTCTGTAAACAAAACCGCAAGGAAGTTCACACAGCAGCTGGGCAGAGTCCACAGCAGCTCAGCAATGCCTCTACTGGCAGGCTGTGACTAGACTACCTCCTTGCTGGGCAGGGCATCTCTGAAAAAAAGCAGCAGCACATCAGGAACTTATAAATAAAGCCACAACTTCCCAGGACAGAGCACCTGGGAAAAAAGGCAGTTATGAGTTCTGTGGCAGCAGACTTAAATGTATCTTCCCAGCAGCTCTGAATGGAACAATGGAGCTCCCAGCTCAGCACTGGAGTTCCTATAAGAGACAGACTGTCTCCTCAAGCAGCTACCTGACCCCCATATATCCAAACAGACACCTCATAAAGGAGAGCTCAGATTGACATCTGGTGGATGACGATAACAGAAGAAGAAACTGGCAGCAACTCTTACTGTTCTGCAGCCACTGCAGGAGATCCACAGGCAAGCAGGGTTGGGAGTGGACCTCCAGCAGTCCTGCAGCAGAGGGGCCTGACTGTTAGAAGGAAAACTAAAAAACAGAAATAACTTCAACATCAACAAAAAGGACATCCACTCAGAGATGTCAACCAAAAGTCACCAACTACAAAGACCACAGGTAGATAAATCCACAAAGATGGGAAGAAACCAGCACAAAAAGGATGAAAACACCCAAAACCAGAACTCTTCTCCTCCTCCAAGGGATCACAACTCCTCACCAGCAAGGGAAAAAAGCTGAATGGAGAATTAGTCTGATGAATTGACAGAAATAGGCTTCAAAAGGTGGGTAATAACAAACTTTTCTGAGCTAAAAGAACATGTCCTGACCCGATGCAAAGAAACTAAGAACCTTGAAAAAAGGTTAGATGAAATGCTAATGAGAATAAACAGCTTAGAGAAGAATATAAATGACTTGATGGAGCTGAAAAACACAACATGAGAACTTCACGAAACATCACAAGTTTCAATAGCTGAATCGACCAAGCAGAAAAAAGGATATCAGAGATTGAAGATCAACTCAATGAAATAAAATGAAAAGGCAAGAGTAGAGAAAAAGGAGTGAAAATAAAGGAACAAATCCTCCAAGAAATATGGGATTATTTGAAAAAACCTAATCTACATTTGATAGGTGTACCTGAATGTGATGGAGAGAATGAATCCAAGCTGGAAAACACTCTTCAGGCTATTATCCAGGAGAACTTCCCTAATCTAGCAAGGCAGGCCACCATTCAAGTCCAGAAAATACAGAGAACACCACAAAGATATTACTCAAGAAAAACAACCCCAAGGCACATAATCATCAGATTCACCAGGGTTGAAATGAAGGAAAAAATACTAGGGACAGCCAGAGAGAAAAGGTCGGGTTACCCACAAAGGGAAGCCCATCAGACTCACAGTGGATCTCTCAGCAGAAACCCTACAAGCCAGAAGAGAGTGGGGGCCAAATTTCAATATCCTTAAAGGAAAGAAATTTCAACCTAGAATTTCATATCCAGCCAAACTAAGCTTCATAAACGAAGGAGAAATAAAATCCTTCATGAACCAGCAATTGCTGAGAGATTTTGTCACTACAAGGTCTGCCTTACAAGAGATCCTAAAAGAAGCACAAAACATAGAAAGGAACAACCAGAACCAGCCACTCCAAAAATGTACCAAATGATAAAAAGCATCAACATAATGAAGAAACTACAACAACGAATGGGCAAAACAACCAGCTAGATTCAAAATGGCAGAATCAAATTCAAATATAACAATGCTAACCTTAAATGTATATGGGCTAAATGCCCCCAAAGACACAGACTGGCAAATTGCATAAGAAGTCAAAACCCATCAGTGTGCTGTATCCAGGAAACACATCTCACATGCAAGGACACACATAGGCTCAAAACAAAGGGATGGATGAAGATTTACAAAGCAAATGGAGAGCAAAAAAAAAAAGCAGGAGTTGCAATCCTAGTCTCTGATAAAATAGGCTTTAAACCAACAAATATCAAAAGAGACAAAGAAGGGCATTGCATAATGGTAAAAGGATCAATGCAACAAGAAGAGCTAACAATCCTAAATATATACACACCCAATACAGGAGAATCCAGATATATAAAGTAAGTTCTTAATGACCTACAAAGAGACTTAGACTCCCATGTAATAATAGTGGGAGACTTTAACACTACACTGTCAATATTAGACAGATCATTGAGACAGAATATTAACAAGGATATCCAGGACTTGAACTCAGATCTGGACCAAGCAAACCTAATAGACATCTACAGAACTCTCCACCCCAAATCCACAGACTATACATTCTTCTCAACACCACATGACACCTACTCTAAAACTGACCACTTAATTGGAAGTAAATCACTCCTCAGCAAATGCAAAAGAACGGAAATCATAACAAACAGTCTCTCAGACTACAGTGCATTCAAATTAGAACTAAGGATTAAGAAACTAACTCAGAACCACACAGCTTCATGGAAACTGAACAACTGGCTCTTGAAAGTTGACTGGATAAACGATGAAATGAAGGCAGAAATAAAGATGTTCTTCAAAACCAACAAGAACTAAGACACAATGTACCAGAATCTCTGGGACACATTTAAAGCAGTGTCTAGAGGAAAATTTATAGCAATAAATGCCCACATGAGAAGCATGAAAAGATCTAAAATCGACACCCTATCATCAAAATTGAAAGAGCTAGAGGAGCATGATCAAAAAAACTCGAAAGCTAGCAGAAGACAAGAAATAACTAAGAGCAGAACTGAAGGAGATAGAGACACAAAAAACCATTCAAAAAATCAACAAATGCAGGAGCTGGCTTTTTCAAAAGATCAACAAAATAGACAGACCACTAGCCAGATTAATAAAAAAGGAAAGAATCAGATGGATGGAATAAAAAACGATAAAGAGGATATCACCACTGATTCCACAGAAATACAAACTACCATCAGAGATTACTACAAACAACTCTATACACATGCACCAGTAAACCTGGAAGAAATGGATAAATTCCTGGACACTTGCACTCTCCCAAGCCTAAACCAGGAAGAAGTCAAAACCCTGAACAGACCAATAACAAGGGCTGAAGTTGAGGCAACAATTAATAGCCTACCAACCAAAAAAATTCCAGGTCCAGATGAGTTCACAGCTGAATTCTACCAGATGTACAAAGAGGAGTTGGTACCACTCCTTCTGAAACCATTCCAAACAATTCAAAAATAGGGAATGTTTCCCAAATCATTTTATGAGACCAACATCATGTTGATACCATAATCTGGCAGAGACTCAACAAAAAAGAAAACTTCGGGCCAATATCCATGATGAACATAGATGCAGAAATCTTCAATAAAATACTGGCAAACTGATTGCAACAGCACATCAAAAAGCTTATCTATCATGATCAAGTAGGCTTCACCCCAGGGATGCAAGACTGATTCAACATATGCAAGCCTATAAATGTAATCCACCACATAAACAGAACCAAAGACAAAAACCACATGATTATCTCAATAGATGAAGAGAAGGCCTTCGACAAAATTCAGCAGCCCTTTATGCTAAAAACTCTCAATAAACTAGGTATCGACAGAACATATCTCAAAATAATAAAAGCTATTAACGATAAACCCACAGCCAATATCATACTGAATGGGCAAAACCTGGAAGCATTCCCTTTGAAATCTGGCACTAGACAAGGATGCCCTCTCTCAGCAATCCTAGTCTATATAGTATTGGAAATTCTAGCCAGAGCAATCAGGCAATAAAAAGAAATAAAGGGTATTCAATTAGGAAAGGGGGAAGTCAAATTGTCTCTATTTGCAGATGACATGATTGTATATTTAGAAGACCCCATCGTCACAGCCCCAAATCTCCTGAAACTGATAAGCAGCTTCAGCAAAGTCTCAGAATACAAAATCAATGTGCAGAAATCTCAAGCATTCCTATACGCCAATAACAGACTAAAAGAGAGCCAAATCACGAGGGAACTCCCACTCACAATTGCTGCAAAGAGAATAAAATGCCTAGGAATACAACTAACAAAGGATATAAAGGACCTCTTCAAGCAGAATTATGAAGCACTGCTTAAGGAAATAAGAGAGGACACTAACAGATGGAAAAACATTCCACGCTCATGGTTAGGAAGAATCAATATTGTTAAAATGGTCATACTGTCCAAAGTAATTTATAGATTCAATGCTATCCCCATCAAGCTACCTGTGACTCTCTTCACAGAACTGGAAAAAACCACCTTAAACTTCATATGGGACCAAAAGAGAGCCCACATAGCCAAGACAATCCTAAGCAAAAAGAAAAAGCTGGAGGCATCACACTACCTGACTTCAAACTGTACTACAAGGCTACAGAAATCAAAACAGCATGGTAGTGGTATCAAAACAGAGATATAGACCAATGGAATAGAACAGAGACCTCTGAGGCAATGCCACACATCTACAACCATTTGATCTTTGACAAACCTCACAAAAACAAGCAATGGGGAAAGGATTCCCTGTTTAATAAATGGTGATGGGAAAACTGGCTAGCCATGTGCAGAAAACAGAAACTGGACCCCTTCCTGACACTTTACACTAAAGTTAACTCCAGATGGATTAAAGACTTAAACTTAGACCTAACACCATAAAAACCCTAGAAGAAAACCTAGGCAAAACCATACAGGACATAGGCATAGGCAAGGACTTCATGACTAAAACACCAAAAGCATTGGCACCAAAAGCCAACATAGACAAATGCGATCTAATTAAACTCCAGATCTTCTGTACAGCAAAAGAAACAATCAATAGAGTGAACCAGCCACCAACAGAATGGGAAAAAATTTTTGCAATCTACCCATCAGACAAAGGGCTAATATCCAGAATCTACAAAGATCTAAAACGGGTTTACAAGAAAAAAACAAACAAACAAACAAACCCATTCAAAAGTGGGTGAAGGATATGAACAGACACTGTTCAAAAGAAGACTTATATGAGGCCAAGAAACATATGAAAAAATGCTCATCATCACTGGTCATTAGAGAAATCCAAATCAAAAACACATTGAGATACTATCTCATGCCATTTAGAATGGTGATCATTAAAAATTCTGGAGACAACAGATGCTGGAGAGGATGTGGAGAAACAGGAACACTTTTACACTGTTGGTGGGAGTGTAAATTAGTTCAACCATTGTGGAAGACAGTGTGGCAATTCCTTAAGGACCTAGAAATAGAAATTCCATTTGACCCAGCAACCCCATTACTGGGTATATACCTAAAGGATGATAAATCGTTCTATTATAAAGACTCATGCACTTGTATGTTCATTGTGGCACTGTTTACAATAGCAAAGAGCTGGGACCAACTCAAATGCCCATCAATGATAGACTGAACAAGTAAAATGTGGCACATATACATCATGGAATACTATGCAGCCATAAAAAACGATGAGTATGTGGTTCTTTGTAGGGACATGGATGAACCTGGAAACCATCATTCTCAGCAAACTGACACAAGAACAAAATCAAATACCACATGTTCTCACTCATAGGCGGGTGTTGAACAGTGGAACACATGGCCACAGGGAGGGGAACATCACACACTGGGGTCTGCTGGGGGGACTAGGGGAGGGACAGTCGGGGAGTAGAGAGGTTGGATGAGGGATGACATGGGGAGAAATGCCAGATGTAGATGATGGAGGGATGGAGGCAGCAAACCACATTGCCATATATGTACCTAGGCAACAATCCTGCATGATCTGCTCATGTACTCCAGCACCTAAAGTACAATAAAAAATATATATATTTCACTCTGATAATCTCAGTTTTTGATTGGCTTATTTAATTTATTCTTTTTAATTTTATTTTTGTGTTGCATTTTAGGTTTTTGGGTATATGTGAGGAACATGCAAGACTTTTGCATAGGTACACACATGGCAGTGTGATTTGCTGCCTTCCTCCCCATCACCTATATCTGGCATTTCTCCCCATGCTATCTCTCCCCAACACCCCACCCCCTGCTGTCCCTCCCCTATTTCCACCTGAAAGACCCCAGTGTGTGATGCTCCCCTCCCTATGTTCATGTGTTCTCATTGTTCAACACCTGCCTATGAGTGAGAACATGCAGTTTGATTTTCTGTTCTTGTGTCAGTTTGCTGAGAATGATGGTTTCCAGGTTCATCCACGTCCCTGCAAAGGACATGAACTCATCGTTTTTTTGGCTGCGTAGTATTCCATGGTGTATATGTGCCACATTTTCCCTATCCAGTCTATCATCGATGGGCATAGGAACACTTTTACGCTGTTGGTGGGAGTGTAAATTAGTTCAACCATTGTGGAAGACAGTGTGGCGATTCCTTAAGGACCTAGAAATAGAAATTCCATTTGACCCAGCAATCCCATTACTGGGTATATATCCAAAGGATTATAAATCATTCTACTATAAGGACACATGCACACAAATGTTCATTGCAGCACTGTTTACAATAGCAAAGACTGGAACCAAACCAAATGCTTATTTAATTCGTTCTTATTCTACTTTGCTTCTCTTGGAATACTGTACCTACTCTACAAGGGTAGCACTTGATCTTCTGGGCTTGTCTCTCCTCATGTGGAACCTCCGCCCTACCAGCAAGTTTTGATGGAATCAATCAGAGCCTCAGTATTGTCAGCCTGCTGTGCCTGGAGTAGACATTTAGACATTCTGCCCTGCATGGAAGAGCAGTGGGGGAATGGAACTTCACCCTTTGAACCATGCCTGCCTGAAATTCCAGGGAGTACACGAGTGCCAGTGGCCTGCCCCTCTCAAAATGAAACTGTAACCCTAGACTGAAAGCAAGGCGGAGAGAGCACTTGTCTTGTCTGCACCTGCCAGGGCAGAAAAGTGGCACACAACTGGTTTGGGTGAGCAGCTTAAATGCTGCTCACTGTTGCTGTTCTTACTGAGATTTCATAGATTTCTTAAGCAAATATTTCTCCATTTGCCAAATGCCCCTTAGAACAATTTGTAGTTATTTTAGCTAATCATTTTAGAAATAATTTTCACTAATTAAGTGGTTTATTTCATTTTTCTGGGTAGAGAGGTACTATGCTCTTTAAGCTGCCATTCGAGAATTCCACCTCTAAGACAAAACTAAACTATTTAGAATAAAGCATTTTTTTCAATTGCCTGCCCTGTTATGACAGCTAAAAATTACATTTTTTATCCAAAGTAAAGTTCTAGCTGATGTAGCTTTATTTTTGACAAATGATACTGAGTCCCTTGATATTATTAAATATTTGTTGGAATTCTACATTTTTGTTATACCTTCTTGATTCAGAAGTATGTTATATGGCTGCAGTTCATGTTCCATGAATATTTAGCTCAACAGTTTGTGAGTTATTATTAACAAAATGCCTTTGGACCAATAGTCTTGTAATAAATTTAAACTCTCAATTTAGTCTTAGAGACAAATTTATTATTTCGTATTTGTTCCCTAAAGGGAAATGTAGCCTAGCTAGAGTATATCAGGGTTTTATGACAAGACAACAAAGCTGTGTGGCTCCTTAAATACTTAGTCATGTGTGTATTCTATTCAAATACTTTAAGATTTTTATGTTTGCTGGATAATTTATCTGCTGTCTGCAGATTTTTTAATGATCGCCATTCTAAATGGCATGAGATAGTATCTCAGTGTGTTTTTGATCTGCATTTCTCTAATCTTTGTTATCCCCACTGTTAATGGGAAACCAATAACTGAAAGAAATGAAGGCTAGGAGCCAAGTTACCTTTATGCTGTGCTATATTCTTTGATCTTCGCTGAAATTGAGTGGAGCAGGAATATATTTTTCCCTTGGCCTTTTAAAGATTATTAATAAACATTGTTTAGTATCTTTCATATATTTAACATACCTCACTGGATGTATATTTTCCATATAATCTCTGAATCATTGAAACTTATGGATGATCCATTGAAACTATACTTACTAAGTAAGTGGTCTGCTGAAACACATTCATGTGTGGCTGTAGTTTTTAAGCAGGTTTTAATTTAATCGTTTAGGCTCATAAGAAGCCAGCTATTCACTCCTCCCCTTTCCTCCATAAACCAAAAAGCTCATTGAAGACTTATTATGGGTCATACTCCAAGTGATATCATAGGGATACATAGAAAGATTAACCTAAGCTTTGCCGGGAGGGATAACTGTACCAGGCAGGCTAAGTTGCATGTGTTAAATTGTTAAGTAAATAAAAGTTTGTTGTGTTTCTGAATTTCCCTTTCCTTTTCTATTGAATTATCTCTTTCTTTTGTCAAGCATTATCTGCCCTCTTTTCTTACTTTTCTTTTCATGCTTTCAAACACTGATTTAGAAGGGCATGCTTACTGTATGAATCTAAGTGATGCCTCTGTATTCTGAAGGAATTTGTAGGGCCGGCACTTAAGTTTGTACTGGCAGTGCCCTGTGCAAGAGTACATGGCCAACAGGGCAACTGGTTGGGCTGAATCCAGGCCACTCTCCACGTGCCAATTCCTGAGTCTCTGGATGTTTTAAGAAAATAAGGGTGACATTTATAACTCTGTGCTTCATGGAGTGCCTTTGACTAATTCTTGTGAAGGTGCTGTATGTGCAAGCTGACATCCTGAATATGTTAAATTTAAGAAAACGTTCTGTCTTTTATTATGAGATTTTGAAAAGTCAGGGAGAAGATAGACTATTTAGGGATCCAAGGGCCATCCTTGTGATTATAAACTCCTAGAATTAAGCTTGATGTCTACTGTACTTCTATGAAAAGCAGATCTAGTGTCTACCGCTTCTATATCATGTATATTTGTGAAAGAATGAGACTAGGTCCTCCCCTATTAGTTAAGAGGTAAGTCTGAAACCACTGATATGCTTTTTAAGTTAAGGTTTGCAAGAGAAAAGAAAATGAATTAAATAGTTGTAAAAATTAATTTTTAAATTTTGATGGGTAACTTAGATGGGTGCTTAATGTCAATGATCTTGGCCAAGATAGGGACAGGGGAACCCAGCCTTAGAACATTGGAAAGAATGAAGCAAGGTACAGATGATCACTCATCAAAACAGAGGACATGGGGTTCAAATTTTAGGTTAAACATATGCCAACTGCTATGGTTTGAATGCTCGTCCCTTCCAAATCATGTTAAAATTTAATTGCCATTGTTATAGTATGAAGAGATGAGACCTTTAAGAGGTGACTAGGCCATGGGGACTCCTCTCTCATGGGATGAATATCATTATGAAGTTGAATTACATCCCCTGTTGTCTCTTTCCCCTTCTGCCTTCTGCCATGGGATGATGCAGCAAGAAGGCCCTCACCAAACGCCAGTGCCTTGATTTTGGACTTCCCAGCCTCCAGAACTGTGAGAAATATAGTTCTGCTCTTTATAAAATAGTCAGTCTCAGGAATTCTGTTGTAGAAGCACAAAACAGGGTATGACATCAACTTACGTATCCTGCTGGAACCTGAATGTGGAGGGACAGTGATCTAAACTATGGTCAGACTTCCCCACAAGCTAGGGCTACATGATTCAAATTTGAGGTGAAATTAGAATCGGAGAAAAGTGTTGAACCAGAAACACACATGGCAAACTAGGATCTGTTATGGAAACCTGGAATGGTAGCCTGCCTTTTAACTTAAGGAGACAGGAAAAAAAGCAAGAAGAGAACTTATACTCAGAGGCAAAGCCTAGGGTAGAGGGCTTGATGGATAGACGTGGCATTGGGAATGACCATACAAATAGTGACCCTGCCCTCAGCACACACATGGGCAGTGTCTCATTTTTGGCTTAGCATTCCCTTGGGAATCCATGAATCCGTGGCCAGACAATGTCAATGTTTCAGGTCCAAGATTTTCTCCTTCTCATCTGTGTCTTGATGCCAGAAAAGAGATGGGGCGGCGGGGGGAGAGAGAGAGAGAGAGAGAGAGAGAACACAGTATCATTGATTCTGTTTGAGTTTTCATTGAGAATTTATATATGATTAGCAGCAACATTTTGAGAGAGCCAATTAATTTTGTAACCTTATATTTAGTAGGATTTATTTGGTCTCTTATTTCTATAACTTTTGAAGGAGTTTGAAGATGCTTGCTTGGCTTCTATTTTGTTGGAGAGATCAAACTATGTATGCAAATAGAAACTAATGTCATAGAAAGATCTTCTTTTCAATTAGAATATTAAAAAATAAATTATTAATGGCTAGGTGTTACAAAGTTATATGTTTGCATTCAACAAGAGTGGCAGGCACTTAGCCACTAATGATCAAATTATCATAAAAAAATGAAAAAATCATTTCTTCACGTCCTCCCTATGTTGTGAGCCTTCCTATTTATTATAATAATTAAAATAGTTAACAATGACTCTAAAAGATTTGTATTGTAAATTTTGTTTATAAAGCAATGACTTCATTTTTGAGTGACTTTTAATTTATAAAAAAGAAAAAAGAGGTTAATATTGCTGTGAGCACCAGTAATGCATTGAACTATGATTTAAGTTTACCCAACCTCATGATATACCTAGAGCATATAATATAGCATTAAAGTTGAGATTTTCTCATTGGTAAAACTGTCCTAAGTGCTTTCATATATAGAGCATTTGATGAGTGGGGGTGTGTTAGGATATTTCTTAGGTTTTGGATAGTTACTGTGATTGGCATGCAGTTTTTGAAATTGCCATTCTCCCCACTACCCCCCACCAATGAAAGAAATCTTCATGGAAAAAGTAAACTTTCTAGAGCTTTTAGGACAGGAAAAACACGCCAGGAAAAGGAATATCTTTCAGGCTTAGGCCTATCATATTTGTCTATTATAATGGGGTTAGGATATATCTCAAGCTTGAGTCTTTAGCAGTCTTACCTAGAGAACTTGTTAAAAAGCAGATGCCTGCACCTAACCCTGGGGAGTCTGTTATATATGCCTATGGTGGGCTCAGGCATTTTTTATAAGCTCCTCAGAAAATCCTGATATACAGACTATATTTGCAAGTAAACCATTGTGTTACTCCATTTACATTTCTATAAAGGAATTCCTAGGGCTGGGTAATTTATAAAGAGAAAAGATTTATGTGGCTCGCAGTTCTGCAGGCTGTACACAAAGCCTAGTGCCTACATCTGCTTCTGGTGAGGGCCTCAGGAAGCTTGCCATCATGGCAGAAGGTGAAGGGGAACCAGTGCATCACACAGTAAGAGAGGGAGCAAGAGAGATGCCAGGCTCTTTTCAACAACCAGATCCCACAGGAACTACAGAGTGAGAACTCAGTCATGACCACAAGGATGACACCAAGCCATTTATAACCCCATGACCCAAATGAGACATTTACCACCACCTGTGGAGGACTGTCCTGTGGACCCTGGCTCACCGACGGATGAATAAATGCACTCTCATACCTGGTTCACTGATTCAGGTGGGATAGGGATGGTCGTTGGCTGCTTTTAGAGGGCAAAATGCAGCCAATAGACCAACACCCCTCGTACATCCACACATTTATTCTGTCAAGATTTCATAACAGAGGCTCTAAGTCAACACACTTGTGGATAATTTACATGGCTAAAAGAGTGGTTATACAAATGATGACAGCTTTAGGTTCTGGGCCCAGAGTAAACACTGTTAATGGGTAATTCCCCTTTGATCTTCCCCTAAGAGGGCCATCCAGCACAAAGTTTACATGAGTAAACAGAGTAGAGGCAAAGGGATGTGGGATAAACAGACTTAAACTGGGAAAGCCTTTTATCGTCCCTATCTCTATCCTAGTGATGGACCTGGCTTCCTTCAGCCTGTGCCAATAAAACCTTTCGGCCTTCTGAAAGGTTTGAGACTAATCAATAACTTTCCCTAATATTTCTGTAATATTTTTCCAGCCACCCCAGGTGAATCTCAAGCAGATCTCACATGAACTCACAGAGTGAGAACTCACTCATTGTTATGAGGATGACACCAAGCCATTCAAAAGGAATCTACCCCCATGATCCAATATCTCCCACTCAGCCCCATGGCCAACACTGGGGATCACATTTTAACAGCAGATTTGGAGGGGTCAAAACATCCAAACCATATCAACCACATGTATTCTGTTACAGTAATTTTCAAAGAGCCACTGAACCCTTTTGTCATGAAAATTGGTGAGTCTATTGATGAGGTTTTTTTTTTTTTTTTTCTCTCTGAATTGTTTTCTTTCATTGTAAATTGCAAAGGATTTACAGCTTGGTGTAACTTATTAGAGTTTCAAGTAGAAATTAATAATTCTGCTTAACAACACAATTTATCGATTCCACAGTAGGCTAAATAATGTTAACAGATTTTGTTCACTGAAACTTAGGTATTCTATAACATGGTTCAATAACTATTATTGATAGAATTCTGGTTGGATCAATACAGCCTAGAGTGCCCCTCATGTGCTTGCTCAACCCTGTACTAAAAAGATTTTCAGGCCCTAGGAAAAATGATCTCAAAGAATAAACCTACTCAAGAAAGTATAATTGAGAGTTTTGGATTATATTCATCGATTTTGGAAACTTGGCTTTTGTTAAAATAAAAATCAGTTTAAGTACTTTTAAAAAAGGATTATGATGGATTTGCATTTGTTTAATATGAACTAAAATTCTGCAAGTTGCCTGAAATGTCACCATTATAGATTTAATTCTTTAATAAATCATGGCCTGTGGCATGTCTGTCACAGTAAAAGTGCTATTTGGTGTCATTGGTCTATTATACTTTAGAGGTATTTCAAGGTAGTGAAAAGGGTACCACAGTTGAAATGGTAAGATTTGCTTTTATTAACTTTGTGATCTTGGCTGAGGCATCTGGCCTCTCTGAGTCAATGTAGAGTTAGAAGTAAGGATTTTACAATATCTCTTCTCTGTGTTCCCCCTGCCTGATCCTAACAAAAAAGTGAATCCATTGTTAGACATCAGAAGTGGAACACTTCTCAGGAATGTAGATACCCAGTTTTTCTCTAGAGCTGGCCCTCGATGGGCTAGATTGGTAAATTTGTAGTAAGCAGTGTTGCCTGTGTGAAGACTCATGTTTTCCTCTTCTCCAGTGTCTTACCATCTTTTTTCCTTTCTTATCACTTTCCCCTAGTCCTGTTATGAAGCTCATGGCTAGGCACTGAAATTCCCATGGCACCTGGATCACTGCTGAAGTGGATATGGTGATAGTTGTTTTCTTCCATCAAAATTGGCTGCCACATTTATATGTTGGTTTTGTTCTCATCTATGCCAATCTCTGAGAAATCTTTGAACTGTCATTCTTTATTGAGGATATAGTTCACCTGCTTAGCAATTAATATTTGGGTAAAAAAATCCCCCAACTTGGAAGAGAATGAAAAGACACAGCTGCAGAAATGAATATGGCATGGTGAACCCCCCAAATCTGATACAGGCCTCAGTTAATGTAGAAAGTTTATTTTGCCAAGATTGAGGACATGCACCCATGACACAGCCCCAGGAGGTCCCAAAGACATGTGTCCAAGGTGGTCAGAGCACAGTTTGGTCTTACACATTTTAGGGAGACATGAGACCTCAATCAACATGTCTAAAATGAACATTGGTTTGGTCTGTAAAGGCGGGACAACTTGAAGCAGGGAGGGGGTTTCCAGATTATAGGTAGGTGAGAGACAAACAGTTGCATTCTTTTTGAGTTTCTGATTCACCTTTCCAGAAAAGGCAATCAGATATGCATTTATCTCAGTGAGCAGAGGGATGACTGAACAGAATGGGAGGGAGGTTTGCCCTAAGCAGTTCCTGGCTTGACTTATCTCTTTAGTTTAGTGATCTTGGGGCCTAAAGATTTATTTTCCTTTCACAGCATGAATGGCAGAGTGAGAAGTCTGGCCTTATTGAAGGAGGTTGGACTAAATTCTAGGGACCTCGAAAGCCAGTTTAAGGCCAGGTTCAGTGACTCACGCCTGTAATCTGAGCACTTTGGGAGGCCAAGGTGGGCAGATCACGTCAGACAGGAGTTCAAAACCAGCCTTGCCAACATGGTGAAACCCCGTCTCTAACAAAAATTATCTGGGTGTTGTGGTGCATGCCTGTAATTCCAGCTACTTGGGAGGCTGAGGCACGAGAATTGTTTGAACCCAAGGGGTGGAGGTTACAGTGAGCTGAGATCATGCCACTGCACTCCAGCCTGGGTGACAAAGAGAGACTCCATCTCAAAAAAAAAAAAAAAAAGCCAGTTTAAATGTGAAGGAAAAGGGATAATGGATTCGGGCACACCCTGAGATGGAGACTGGAGAGCAGGAAGTTTAGCAGGAAGTGTTTTCTGGACTGGCACCTGTGGAAAGCAGGATTGAACAGAGGAAGGCATGGCATTGATTCAGTCTCAAAAAGGCCTCAGCCAGTTCCACTGGGAGCTCTGAAGCTGGGTGGGCTTTTAGGGTCATCCCATGGTACCCTGATGGGACCCAGCCTTTTTATCCCATATTGGGCAATCTTAGGTTTTGGCTTTCCTTGGCCCTTGATGGAGTGATGGTTCTCTTCATGGGGGGATATTTGCAGAAGGCAACATCTTAGGCATGTTGGCCAGAACAGTCTCAGCAGCTGAGGAAAAATCCTTCAGTCCTGGGGAGAATCTGGGTGGCACATCATGCCCTTCATTATGGGAGGTCACTGTTTTTTCCTATGCAACATATTGCTAGTGGCAAAATGGTTATTTGAAAGTGGTTAGGTGCTGTTGAAAGAATAATCGAGTAGTCTTTTAAGCTGTAAGATAGGAAGCAAACCCATAGGCTGTAAGGTTTACAGTACAACTCTCTGGAGGGGTGAATGGCATAAATACAAATCATTATTCTACCTAATAGCATTTGCTTCCACACATTTTGCACTTGAATGGCACCGTAGCAATGTTTAAGCATGCCTGATTGCTTCACATTCTCGCAACCGCTGCTGCTGGTAGGCTGTGTTTCATTACCATTCTGCTGGTTGTCAGCAATTTCATGATACAATTAGAGGCATGTAATTCCCAGAACAAATGAGCTATTTCGAATATTGTGAGATGTGTAATTCAATATAATATGGGCCTGTAGAATAATTGAGTTTAGAGAAACAAATATGCAGGGATTTGGGCTGAACAACCTGTCAGATGAATGACCTGCCACTCCCCTCTCTTCTGATGCAATCAAGTGTGGGGATGTGACATCTAAGGAGAGTGACTATTAAAACACAACAGACACGTGCTGTTCCTTTGATGCTGTGTTAAGACTGTACTTGCCTATTAAGAACTTGGATTTCATTTCTCTCTTGTAACTTTGGACAGTATAATTCAACTAAGTGAGAACTGTAAATGTAAACTCTGATTTGAATAATTAAGTTTTTGGTAAAGAAATTATTTTGTTCTCCTATTGTCCTATGATATAGATTCAGCCAGAAGTGAAAATTATTCATGTTTTTTCAAGAACACACACATGGCTTTGAATCTTTGGTTTCTATATTTAAATTGAACTACTAAAACTGCTTTTACTTATTCTTCCAGTTGTCTGCTCATTCAGAGGCTGTATGTAATTGCTGGTGGAGATGGGTTATAACAGGGCCAATCCTCTATAGGGGATAGACAGCTGGAAGGGGACTTGAAAACCCAAACCCCTACTGAACAAAGAGAAGGCCTTCGTGTAAGGTTGCATCAATCTGGACAGAGCATATACTGCACCTGGGCTTCCAAATATCCCATTACCTGTAAACACCCAATGAATTCATTTGGCCCACTGCCCAGATAGAGCCAACTTATCAAGACAGAGGAATTGCAATAGAGAAAGAATTTAATTCACATGGAGTTGGCTGAATTGGAGGCTGGAGTTTTATTACTCAAATCGGTCTCCATGAAAATTTGGAGGGTAGGGTTTTCAAAGAGTAGGTTGGCAGGCTAGGGAACAGATGCTGCTGATTGGTTGGGGGTGCAATCATAGGGGTGTGGAAAATGGTTCTCTTGTGGGTTCAGTCTGCTTCTGGGTGGAACCGTCAGTCATCAGAAATGCAAAAACCTAAAAAGACGTCTCAAAAGGCCAATCTTAGCTTCTACAAGTGTGATGTTATTTGCAGGAGTTATTGGGGAAATTGCAAATCCTGTGACCTTCAGAATAATGGCTGATTATCATTTATGACTACACCTTACCAGAATTCAGGCTCCTTATTCTCCAAACCTGTTGGTCTTCCCTCAGTTTCACAAACATGGCTTAGTTTGAGGAAGGGCTATTATCATTTAAACTATAGACTACATGTCTCCTGACGTTAGCTTGGCTCAAGTCCAGGAAGGATTAAGGGCCGTTTGGAGGTTAAATACAAGATGGGGATTGGTCAGATCAGAAGACTTTCACTATCATAATTTTCTGACTGTTATAATTTTTGCAAAGGTGATTGCACACTGATCCTGCTGAGCTGTATATGGTCACTCAAAGTCACTTTGTGTGGGGCTTGATGAGAGATGCCTGTTTCAGCTGTACCCTTCCTGGGGTCAAGGGCAAATGCCTCCCCGTGTTCCTGTGATCTAATCTTACCTCTTCCATTTCCATATTCTTTATTTCTTACCCACAATCGGTTTTATTTTTCCTCAATGGGTTCATCTACTAAGGACCCTAATTCATAACTTATTTAAGTATGTGTATACCTGTTTATTTAATTTGCAGATAGCACAATGTACTATATGGTGAGTTCTAACATGTTCCAGAAGCCTGAAAATGAACTCTAATACTGGTGTTTCTTTTTTTTTTTTTTTTTTTTTTGAGACAGAGTCTCACTCTGTCACCCAGGCTGGAGTGTAGTGGCAGGATCTTGGCTCACTGCAACCTCTGCCTCCTGGGTTCAAGCGATTCTCCTGCCTCAGCCTCTTGAGTAGCTGGGATTACAGGTGCATGCCACCATGCCTGGCTAATTTTTGTATTTTTAGTAGAGACAAGGTTTTACAATGTTGGTTAGGCTGGTCTCGAACTCCTGACCTCAGGTGATCCGCCTGCCTCAGCCTCCCAAAATGCTGGGATTACGGGCATGGAGCCTATGCCCAGCTTAATACTGGTGTTTCTTTAAAGTCTTTCTACCTTGGATTATCCCCACCTCATCTCTGAGGTGGCAGAGGTAGAACATTCCTGCTTATTATCTCCATTTTGGCAAATGGGTACCAAATTAGAAAGAATCAAGCAATAGAAATGTCCCAAGAATAGAGGAATGGTTGACACATGGCACGTCTATATAATGGAATATTTTAATACCATTAGTTAAGTTGCCAGACAAGTACTTACTGACTATAATGACTTTGGGAAATGCTCACGATAGACAGAAAGTACTGTTGTGGAATTTCAGATTGATGCAATCTTAGGCAAAAGGCCTTCTCTCTGTTCAGTAGGCATTTGGGTTCTCAAGTCCCTTGCCAGCTGTGTATGGGGTATTTTAGTATTCATGGTTGCAGCTCTTCATGAGTAATGCTGAGGGTCCAGCCATGTTGTCATGTTACTGGGGGAGATACTTGTATCCTCAGCCTCTGAGTCTATTCCACAGGGAAGGGTGGTCACTTAGGTGAAGGAGAAGCCAGTGGCCACTGGGTCTGGACATTGCCATGGCCTCACAGTTTGCTGTTTTCTACTTTCAGGTGCTCACTGACTTAGTGATCAATTCAATTTCTGTAGAAAATGTGCCCCTCCTACCCAAGGACAACAATTGCTAGTGCAGCTGATAAAAATGAAACAGCTAAAAAAGGCAATGGCTCTTAGAAGATTTAACCCAAACTTCAAAAGTGCAGAATGCCAAATTCAGTAACGACTTTAAATTGTGATGCAGCTGAGGCTGCCATACGTTTTGTTTTTGTGTGTAAACAAGAACAAGCCATTTGAGGAATTTCTGTGACTATTCTAGGCAGTGCAAAAATTGTTCAAGTGAAAATAAATTTTGATGAGAGCTGAAAATGATGGTTAACTGGCAGTTCAGATATGTACCCAGAAGCAAGTTCCTCTCATCTGACATTGGAATGATTTGGTGGAACCCCTAGAAGTTTGCACAAACAATCCTGTGACCCTCTACAACCCTCAGAAGTTTGTGCAAACAATCCTGTGACCCTATAGTAGATGAAGTCATCGATATCATTATTCAACCCATCCCCTTCCATAGGCAAGTAGGAGCAGAGGCTGTTCCCATTCGTGCAGACGTATTTTCTCCAGAGCCGCAGGATTGCTGGAGGAGGCTGGGAGGACATCTTTCAGGATATACCAAACCTTGTGAGGTAGGAGGCAGAACTTGACTCCAGAGGTGGGATTGGACAAAGGGCCACATTGAGGACTAGCTAAAACAGGTCCAGGACAGAAGCCCCTATCCATAAGACATGCCCACCACTGTGCCATCTCAGTCTGCCATTGCCATGGCAACATCTGGAAGTTACCACTCCTTTCCATGGCAACTACCTGACAACCTGTAAATTACCACCTGTATTAGTCCATTTTCATGCTGCTGATAAAAACATACCCAAGACTGGGAAGAAAAAGAGGTTTAATTGGACTTACAGTTCCACATGGCTGGGGAGGCCTCAGAATCATGGCAGGAGGTGAAAGGTACTTTTTACATGGCAGCAACAAGAGAAAATAAGGAAGAGGCAAAAGTGGAAACTCCTGATAAAACCATCAGATCTCATGAGACTTAATCACTACCATGAGAACAGTATGGGGGAAAACGACCCCCATGATTCAAATTTTCTACCACCAGGCCCCTCCCACAACACATGGGAATTATGGGAGTACAATTCGAGATAAGATTTGGGTGGGGACACAGAACCAACCCATATCACCACCCTCATTGTAGAAATTTCTGCATAAACCTCTCCTTAATTTGCGTGTAGATAAAGTGGGCATAAATATGAGTGCAGAACTGCCTCTGAGCTGCTACTCTGGGCTCACTGCCTATGGGGGAGCCCTACTCTGCAAGGAGCAGACCTCTGCTGCCGTACCCTGCTGCTTCAACTAAAGTCGTTTCCTGGCTGAAGTCAAGAATCCTCCTTGCTATATCTCAGTTGTGAGGCTCGCCCATTCTGCATCACTTGCACAGAATAAAGAGGCCCTTCTTTATTCACTTCTTTGAATAAAGAAGGGCTTCCACCAAAGAGGCTTCAAGGCAGCCAAGGCCTGGTGCCCTTCCAGTTTTGAGCAACAAGGGAGGCTCCGTGACTCAGGAGCTATTTTTAAAATGAAGTCCAGAACGTTAAGCAGAAAGAATAAAACATTTCTGACTGGTTTCGTAGGTCTGTTTTGTGAGTGCTGTTTATGGGTTTGGGGACAGGTGAATTGTATTTAATGATGAGAGTGATTTTAACGTTCATGAGGGATTTGTCTGTGTTCAATTTATCTGTGATTTATCTGTGTCAAACACATGTATGCACATAGATAAATACATAGAAGAATGAAGGGGAAGCGAGGGTAGGAGAAGGAAGAGAAATAAAAAAAGGAAATTTACCAAGACGTGATTGTAAGAGACTTTTCTTTGTGCTCATGATGAAGCATCAGGTATTAGATTAACCGCCCCCCCGTTTGCTATGAGGCTGGACACCATCTATAATAGATTAACATCCCCCCCTAAATGTTAGCAGTACCTGCCTGCCACCCAAGAAAGAAGGAAGAACCAAGGTGAACCCTGCATTCACGTTGCTCTCTGACTGAAAGCAGTTTCTGTAGGGAAGAGAAAACAATGTCTTTTCTTTCATTTTTTAGGTTCTTAGTTGAGACACTCTCCTGAAAACAAAAATCAGATTAACACAAGAAAAACAAGTACCAGTTTGTACCTGGCCTCAGTTCAAAAGTATTTCTCTCTTAAAGCTTAGGGCTTTGCTTAAGTAGTACGATAATAAGCAGTCATAAATCCTACACAGTGACAATACCAAGGAGAGGCAGCTCCCGTCTTTTAAAAGGAGGGAACCTGTGGAAAGGCAGTGTGATCTGCCCCCAGATTCCCCTGGTATGGGTTGGGGTCCTCCCCAGGAAGAAAGGATGGTTGTCCTGATGTAGGGCAAACGGGGCAGAGGAGGAGAGCTACCTATGTTTTCAGTGTCTTTCACTTAGTCATTCTCAATGTTTTGAGGAGAACTATTTTGGTTTCCTTCATATCTGAGCCATGATGTAGGGAGAGGGAGACAAATTGAACACACCCGTCTTGCTGAACTAGGGACAGAGTTGGGGGTTTAGGGCTGCTGAGGGTTGATGGACTTTGCAGGGTAGAGTGCTGGGGAGGAGGAATCTACATAGGAAAAGAGCTCCACAAATCTGCAAAGGGGTTCTCTTGTCTGAATACTAAGCTGTATTTTCACTAGGTGATGTGCCCAACCACTGCCAGGGAGATGTGGCCTACGGAGCTCCTGGTTCTTTTATAGGCTGAGAAGGTATTGAATTTCTGACCATCTGGAGCAGAGATGTCATGTTGAGCACTCTGGGCACTCCACTGTCCCCTCTGGAATGCCATGATTTAGGAGCAGGCCTTACTTAGCCCTGCAGTAAAGGCTACTGCAGATCATGGTTTCTCAGCCTGGGCATTATTAACATTCTGGGTCTGACAATTCTTTGTCTGAGAGGGGTCTGTACCATGCAATGTAGGATATTTAGCAGCATCCCTGCTTTCTACCCACTGCATGCCACTAGCAGGTTTCAGTTGTGAAAATTTAAAAAAATTGACACCCGGTTAAAACCATGCTATAGATCCTTCATAACAAAACTCATAATACACTTCAGAAAGATCAGGATGACATGTAAGTACATTGATAGTCTGGCAAAGCAAATCTGGATATTCTTGAAAGAATGATCACAAAATCCATACTGCAAGCAAGGTTGAATTCATAATGTTCAGCGTGCAAACCACAGTGAACACTGTGCGTGTGGCACAGATTGCTTAATAAAGCTCTTATGTCCCTAGTTGCTGTGATTGCTTTTGGCAGGCAACCTTCAGTTGTTAGGCTCCTTAAGGGTTTGCCCCAGTAAAAAGAGTTGCCTTGTCTCAGGCCCCACCTCCTTACTGGAGTAGCCTACACGTCACCCAGTGACTGACTGACAGAGGGGTAAAAGGCCTGATTTCCTTGCTTCACGCTGGGAAATCTCTGCAAAGCCACACTGACTCCAGAGCTTATCGTGGGGTCAACTGGTACTTTCTTTGGGATTATATGGCAGCTCAGTTTCTCCTTCTACCCATTCTTACTTTCTTTTCCTCCTTTCCATAGGTTCTAAAATACTCCTTAATAAATGTGCTACATTATAATCTGCATCCCAGAGGCACATTTCAGGGGAATTCAATGTGCAACACAAGAAAAAAGTCATTAGATCTGTGAAAAAGCAGGAACTTGTAACCAAGAATCAAGAGAAAAGTTAGTCAATAGAACAGAAACAGAAATGACAGTAATTAGAGGAAACATACTTCAAAACAACAGTCATAAATATGTTCAAGAATTTAAAGAAAAACAGGAGTATAATGAGAAAAAAGCTTAATAGAGAAATAAAAGCTATAAAAATGAACCAAATGGTGATGATAGACTGAAAGACACAATATATAAAATAAAAAATTAGCCAACTGCTCTTAATAACTGATTAGACACTACAGAAAAAATGGTCAGTAAAGTAGAAAACTGGATAGTAAAAACTATCGAAAATAAAACACTGAGAGGAAATTTACTGGAAAAGAATTGGACAGAGACTCAGCGTCCTGTGAGACAATATCAAGTAGAATAACATGTGTCATTTGAGTTGCAAAAGAAGAAAAAAGATTTTGAGGGCCCAAAGAATATTTGAAGTAACAATAGCTGGAAATTTTCAATATTTGATGAGAAATATACATTCATGGGACCAAGAAGCTCAAAATAATTCAAGCAGAATAAATGAAATCACATAAATGCGTATCATAATCAGATTCTAAAAGCAAATGATGAAACTAAAAATTTGGAAGCATCCAAAGAAAAAGAGCACATTAGACAAAGGACAACTGTGATAATAATTCTACTGACTTCTTAAGTTAAACAATGCAACACAGAAGAAAATGGAACGGTTTTAAAGAACTTAAAGGGGGAAAAAATTGTCAATGTAGAATTATATGGCCAGGAAAAATATCC
This sequence comes from Cebus imitator, assembly GCF_001604975.1. NCBI lineage: Eukaryota > Metazoa > Chordata > Mammalia > Primates > Cebidae > Cebus > Cebus imitator. The sequence continues at coordinate 5,885,996 of NW_016107335.1, read as the reverse complement.
TTCACAAATGAAGTTTTAATAAAAATACTTTTAGATAAATAAAAGCTGACAAAAGCTGTCTATAGCAGCCCATACTATAAGAAATATTTTAAAAAGTTATTTATCCTGAAGGAATGATTTCTTACATTATATGTGAGGTGGTATAATTTGAAGTTAGACTGTGATAAGTTAAAAATACATGTCCACATTGTGCCTATATTTGGAGATAGAGGCTTATAAAAGGTAATTAGGTTAAATGAGGCCATAGGGTGGGGTCCTGGATTGGTTCCCTTTGCATTCCTATAAAGGAATACCTGAGGCTGGGTAATTTATAAAGAAAAAAAGGTTTATTTGGCTTGTGGTTCTGCAGGCTGTACAAGAAGCATAATACTGGTATCTGCTCAGCTTCTGGTGAGGGCCTCAGGAAGCTTTTACTCACGGTGGAAGGCAGATGGGGAGCAGGAAAGTCATGTGATGAGACAGAGAGCTACAGAGAGAGGAGGGCGGTCCCACACTCTTTTTAACAATCAGCTCTTGTATGACCTAATAAAGCAAGAACTCATTTGATTCTGTGGGGATGGCACCAAGCCATTCACGAAGGATCTGCCCCCATGATCCAAATACCTCCAACACTGGGGATCACATTTCAACATTAGATTTGTAGGCCACAAGCATCAAAACTATATCAGGCTGTGATCTAATAGGACTGCTGTCCTTATAACTAGAGAAATCAGCATACTCTCTCTATCTTTCCCTGCCTGACCAGAGAAAAGGCCATGTGAGGGCACAGTAAGAAGGGGGCCATTTGTGAGCCAGGAAGAGACGCATGGCCAGAAATTAGTTATGCTGCACTCTGGCCTTGAACTTCCAGCCTTCAGAACTGTAAGAAAATTAATTTCTGTTGTTTAAGCTACTCACACTATGGTATTTTGTTATGGCAGCCCAAGCAGACTAATATGCCTGGAATGGCTATATTGATATCAAACAAATTAGACTTTGGAACAAGCAATATAACCAGAAATAAGAAGAACATTTCATAATAATAAAGTATCAGTTCATCAAGAGGAAAATCTTAGATATGGAGATGTTTACACAGATCTCCCTCCAAAGAAGGACCTGCTGCCCAGCTGGGAGGAGTGTCGTCAGTAAATGGACTCCCAGGTCTGCCCCTCCAGGGCCTGCCTTAACTCTAGAGGCCTGCCTAAAGCAAAGTCACAACCTCCCTAGGGCAATCCACATCTTGAGTGAGGCAAGAGGCAGGCTCTAAGACCCAGATATTTTGGTCCAATATAAGATCTTAGGATGGGCAATTCTCACTCCAGAGCTCTCCATGCATGGTCAAATATTTTATCTCTGCTAAAATTCTCACATTGATTTTCAAATCTAGAAATTCTATGCAGCAGAAGACACAGTCTTACTCTGAAGCGTTAGGGGTCTATACTGAGACTCTCCTATTGGGATTTTTCAGAGATGTACTTTCATATACTTAGTGTCTTGGATCTGCTGGGCATACAGACCAACTGGGAGGCAACTGGGTTTGCTGCAAAACTCTCTTTTGCTCTGGAACATACTTGAAACTAGATTTTGGAAATAGCGTATAGTATGCTTGAGAATATTACTCTACTTATTGTCAGTTGACTTGGGGGGCTGCCGAAGGGGCCCACTAAGAAGTGGATCTTTTTAGTGGTGGGAATACAAGGTACAACAACTTATCCTTCACTATAGAGCGTATTTATTTATTATTCATTTTTATTTTTAAAATTTTAGGTTTGTGGTAGATGTGCAGGTTTGTTACATGGATATAATGTATAATGTTGGCATTTGAGCTTCTGGTGTACCCATACCCAAACAGTGAACATTGTACCCAAGAGGTAATCCACAGTGTACCCAAGAGCTAATTTTAAAATTCACATCCCCCTCTCACTTTTCTCCTTTTGGAGTCCCCAGTGTCCATTGTTTCCATCATTACGTCCATGTGTACCAAATGTTTAGCTCCCACTTACAAGTGAGAACATGCAGTATNAATGGGTGGCTTTTTTACCCTTGTCCCTTCCCTCCCTCCCTCTTCAAGTAGTCCCCAATATCTATTGTAGCCATCTTTATGTCCATGGGTACCCACTGTTTAGCTCCCACTTATGAGTGAGAATATGTGGTGTTTGATTTCATTTCTTTGCTTATTTTGTATAGGATGATGGCCTCCAGCTTCTTCCATGTTGCTGTAAAGAATGTGGTCTCATTCTTTTTCATGACTGCATAGTATTCCATGGTGTATGCATACCACATTTTCTTTCCAATTAACTGTTGATGAACACATAGGTTGATTCCATAACTTTGATGTTGTGAATAGTGCTGCAATAAACACGAGTGCAGATTTTTTTTTATATGATGATTTCTTTTCTTTGGGTAGATGCCCAGAACTGAAATTGCTGGGTTGAATGGTAGGTGTAATTTTAATTGTTTGAGAAAGCGCCATAGTGTTTTCCATAGAGGTTGTATTAATTTGCATTCTCATCAGTAGTGTATAAACGTTTCCTTTTCTCTACATTCTTGCCAACATCTGTTGTTTTTTGACAGTAACAGTAGCCATCTGACTGGTGTAAGATGGTGCCTTATTGCGGTTTTAATACTCATCTTATTTCTCTGATGATTAGTGATGTTGAGCATTTCTTTTTAAGTTTGTTGACAGCTTGTCTTCTTTTGAAAAATGTCTATTCATAAGAAAAAATCTTCTTGACATTGATCTTTGTTCACTTTTTAAAGGGGTTGTTTGTTTCTTATTGAGTTGTTTTGAGTTCCTTGTAGATTCTATTAGTCATTCGTCAGAGGCATAACACGCAAATGTTTTCTTCCATTTGGTAGGTTGTCTGTTTACTCTGCACTAGTGCTATGCTGTTGAGTCACTATAGCCTTGTAGTATAATTTGGAGTCAGGTAATGTGATGCCTCCAGCTTTGTTCTTTTTGCTTAGGATAGCTTTGGTTATTTGGGCTCTTTTTTGGTTTCATATGAACTTTAGGATTTTTTTTCCTAATTCTGTGAACAATGGTGTTGGTAATTTGATAGGTGTTGTATTGAATCTATAAACTGATTAGGGAAGTATGGTCATTTTAATGGTATTGATTCTTCCAATCCATGAGCATATAATTTTTTTTCCATTTGTTTGTGTCATCTGCAATTTCTTTCATCAGTGTTTGTTTTGTAGTTCTCCGTATGGGGATCTTTTACCTCCTTGGTTAATTGTATTTCTATGCATGTTAATTTTTATGTGGCTACTGGACGTTGGATTGAGTTCTTGATTTGGTTCTAAGTTTGAATGTTGTTGGTGTATAAAAATGCTACTAATTATTTTATGTTGGTTTTATATCCCAAGACTTTACTGAAGTTGTTTAACAGGTCTAGGAGTCTTTTGGGTTTTCTGGGTATAAGATCATGTTATTTGCAAACAGAGATATTTTGACTTCCTCTTTTCCAATTTGGATTTTTAAAAAATTTCCTTTTCTTGCCTAATTGTACTAGCTAGGACTGCCAGTACTATGTTGAATAGGAATGATGAGAATGAACATCCTTCTTTTGTTCCAGTTCTTAGGGGAATACTTTAAGTTTTTTTCTATTTAGTTGATGTTGGCTAATTCTTTTTTTAAAACTGTATTTATTACACTTTAAGTTCTGGGGTACATGTGCAGATTGTGCAGGTTTGTTACATAGGTATACATGTGTCATGGTAGTGGTTTGCTGCATCCATCACCCTGTCAACTACATTAGGTATTTCTTCGAATGCTATCCCTCCCCAATCCCCCAACCCCCTGCTATTCCTCCCCTAGACCCCCACCCCCAGGCCCCAGTGTGTGATGTTCCCCTCCCTGTGTCCATGTGTTCTCATTGCTCAACACCCACTTATGAGTGGAATATTTGGTGTTTGGTTTTCTGTTCTAGTGCCAGTTTGCTGAGAATTATGGTTTCCAGCTTCATTCATGTCTCTGTAAAGGACATGAACTCATCCTTTTTTATGTATGGCTGTATAGTATTCCATGCTGTGTATGTGCCACATTTTCTTTATCCAGTCTATCATTGATGGACATTTGGGTTGGTTCCAAGTCTTTGCTACTGTGAACAATTCTATTAAACCAGTATCACCCTCATACCAAATTCAGACAAAGGCACAACAAATAAAGAAAACTACAGACCAGTATCCCTGATGAACATAGATGAAAAAATCCTCAACAAAATGCTAGCAAATCTAATTCATAGATGGCTTGTCATAGATGGTTTTTATTATTTTGAGGAATGTTCCTTCAAAGCCTAGTTTGTTGAGGGTCTTTATTATGAAGGGATGTTGAATTTTATAAAATGCTTTCTCTGCATCTATTGAGATGGTCAAATCATTTTGGTTTTAATTCTGTTATTCTGTTTATGTGGTGGATTGCATTTATTGATTTGCAAATGTTGAACCATTTTTGAATCTCTGGAATAAAACCCACTTGATTGTGTTGAATTATCTGTTTGATGTGCTCTTGGATTTGGTTTGCTAATATTTTGTTGAGGACTTTTGCATCTGTGTTCATCAGGGATACTGGTCTGTAGTTTTCCTTATTTGTTGTGTCTTTGCCTGGTTTTGGTATCAGGGTGATACTAGTTTAATATAATGAGTTAGGGAGGCATCCCTCTTCTCAATATTTTGGAATAATTTAAGTAATATTGGTATCAACTATTCTTCTTACATCTGGTGAGATTCAGCCATAAATCCATCTGGTCCTGGGATTTTTTTTTTTTTTGCTGTTGTTGCAAGGTTTTTTTTTTTTATTACTGATTCAATTTCATTAGTCATTATTGGTCTGTTCAGAATTCTTATTTCTTCCTGGTTCAATCTTGGGAGGTTGTATGTTTCCAGGAATTTATTCATTTCCTGAAGATTTTCTAGTTTGTATATATAGAGACATTCATAATAATCTCTGATTTTTTTTTGTATTTTTGTGATATCAGTTGTAATTTATCATTTTCTGATTGTGCTTACTTGAATCTTCTGGTGTTTTTCTTGGTTAAACTAGCCAACTTTGTTTATCCTTTTTTTAATCCAACTTTTTTTCATTGTTGCTTTGTATTAGTATAATTATTTTTTATTATTTTTATTGTACTGTAGGTTCTGGGGTACATGCGCAGATCATGCAGGATTGTTGCATAGGTACATACATGGCAATGTGGTTTGCTGCCTTCATCTCCCCATCACCTATATCTGGTATTTCTCCCCTCGTTATCCCTCTCCACCTTTTCCATTTCCCGCTGTCCCTCCCCTAACCCCCTACACTGGCCCCAGTGTGTGATGCTCCCTTCCCTGTGTCCACGTGTTCTGATTGTTCAACACCTACCTGCCTATGAGTGATAACATGTGGTGTTTGGTTTTCTGTTCTTCTGTCAGTTTGCTGAGAATGATGGTTTCAGGATTCATCCATGTCCCCATGAAGGACATGAACTCATTGTTTTTTATGGCTGCGTAGTATTCCATGGTGTATATGTGCCATATTTTCTTTATCTAGTCTATCAATGATGGAAATTTGGATTGATTCCAGGTCTTTGCTATTGTAAATAGTGCCACAATGAACATACGTGTGCATGTGTCTTTATAATAGAATGATTTATAATTCTTTGTGTATATACCCAGTAATGAGATTGCTGGGTCAAATAGTATTTCTATTTCTAGGTCCTTGAGGAATTGCCACAGTCTTCCAGAATGGTTGAGCTAATTTACCCTTCCACCAACAGTGTAAAAGTGTTCCTATTTCTCCACATCCTCTCTAGCATCTGTTGTCTCCAGATTTTTTAATGATCACCATTCTAACTGGCATTAGATAGTATCTCAATGTGTTTTTGATTTGGATTTCTCTAATGACCAGTGATGATGAGCATTTTTTCATATGTTTGTTGGCCTCATAAATGTCTTCTTTTCAAAAGTGTCCATTCATATCATTTGCCCAGTTTTGAATGGGTTTGTTTGTTTTTTTCTTGTAAATCTGTTTTAGTTCTTTGTAGATTCTGGATATTAGCCCTTTGTCAGATGGATAGATTGCAAAATTTTTTTCCCATTCTGTTGGTTGCCAATTCATTCTAATGATTGTTTCCTTTGCTGTACTGAAGCTCTGGAGTTTAATTAGATCCCATTTGTCTATTTTGCCTTTTTTTTTTTTTAACCATTCCTTTTGGTGTTTCAGCCATGAAGTCCTTGCCTATGCCTATGTCCTGAATGGTTTTGCCTAGGTTTTCTTCTAGGGTTTTTATGGTGTTACGTCTTATGTTCAGATCTTTAGTCCATCTGGAGTTAATTTTAGTGTAAGATGTCAGGAAGGGGTCCAGTTTTTTCTGCTTTCTGCCCATGGCTAACCAGTTTTCCCAGTATCATTTATTAAACAGGGAATTTTTAAAGTCTCGTCTTATTTAGTTCTGCTCTGATCTTTGTTGTTTCTTTTCTTCTGCTAGCTTTGGGTTTGATTTCCTCTTGTCTTTCTAGTTCCTTAAGTTGTGACATCAGTTCGTTAATTTGAGTTCTTTCTATCTTATTGACGTGGTCATTTAATGCTACAAACTTTCCTCTTAGCATTGCTTTTGCTGTATCCCAGAGGTTTGGTATGTTGTGTCTCTATTTTCATTCATTTCAATGTTTTTAAATTTCTTTTTTTTTTTTTGTTGTTGTTTGTTTTTTTGAGACGGAGTTTCGCTCTCGTTGCCCAGGCTGCAGTGCAATGGCGCGATCTCGGCTCACCGCAACCTCCGCCTCCTGGGTTCAGGCAATTCTCCTGCCTCAGCCTCCTGAGTAGCTGGGATTACAGGCATGCGCCACCATGCCCAGCTGATTTTTTGTATTTTTAGTAGAGACGGGGTTTCACCATGTTGACCAGGATGGTCTCGATCTCTTGACCTCGTGATCCACCCGCCTCGGCCTCCCAAAGTGCTGGGATTACAGGCGTGAGCCAGCGCGCCCGGCTTAAATTTCTGCTTTAATTTTATTGTTTACTCAAAAATCATTCAGGAGCAAGTTGTTTAGGATCCCTTTACTTGTGTAGTTTTGAAAGTTCCTCTTGGTATGCTTTCTAACTTTAGTCCACAGAGGTCTGAGAAGACAATATGATTTCACTATTTTTTGAGTTTATTGAGATTTACTTTATGGCCAAGAATATGGTCAGTTTTAAAGAGTGTTCCATGTACAGATGAGAAAAATGTATATTATGCAGTTGTTGGGTAGAATGTTCTGTAAATGTCTATTAGGTCTTTTTGATATATAGTACAGTTTAAGTCCAGAGTTCCTTTGTTGACTTTCTGCCTTGAAGTTCTGTTTAGTACTGTTGTGGGGTGTTGAACTCCCCAACTATTACTGTATTGCTGTCAATCTCTTTTCCCAGGTCTGGTAGTATTTATTTTGTAAATCTAGGTGCTCTAGTGTTGGTGTGTGTATATTTAGGATAGTTAAAACTTGTTATATGAAACCCTTCATTATTATATAATGGCCTTTGCCTTTTTTGTTGTTGTTGGTTTAAAGTCTGTTTTATATGATATAAGAAAGGCTATGCCTACTTTATTATGTTTTTCATTTGCATAATATGTCTTTTTTCACCCCTTCATTTTGAGATTGTCAGTGTCTCTAGCCATTATGTGTCTCTTGTAGGCAGCAGATGGTTGTGCTTTTTTTTTCTATATCTTTTAATTGAAGCATTTAGGTCATTTATGTTCAAGGTTGACATTGATATGTGAGGTTTTGTTTCTGTCATCATTTTGTTAGCTAGTTGCCTTACAGTCTCAATTGTGTAATTGCTTTATAGTATATTTGAGCTCTCTAGTTAAATGTGCTTTTATGATGGTGACTATTAGCTATTCATTTCCAGTTTTTAGAACTGCTCTGAACATTTCTTGAAGGACCAGTCTAGTGGTGATGAGTTCCCTTAGGATTTGCTTGTCTAGGAAATACTTTATTTCCCTTTTATTTATGAAGCTTAGTTTGGCAGCATATAAAATTCTTCACTGGCATATTTTTTCTTTAAGGAGGCTAAAAATAGGTCCCCAATCTCTTTTGGCTTGTTAAGTTTCTGCTGAGAAGCCTGTTGTTAGTCAGATGGGATTTCCTTTATTGGTGATTTTACATGTCTCTTTAGCTACTTTTAACATTTACACTTTCACATTGACCTTGTATAGTCTGGTATCTACATGCCTTGGTGATGTTCATTTGTTTGGTATCTTTCAGATGTTTTCTGAATTTCTTGTATTCGTATGTTTATGTGTCTAACAAATACAGGAAAATTTTCCTGAATTACTTCCTCAAATATATTTTACAGACTTCCTACTTTTTTTTCTTCTCTCTCAGGGATGCCAGTAAGTTGTAGGTTTGTTTGCCTTACATAATCCTATATTTCTTGAGGGCTTTGTTCATTAAAAAACTTTCTTTTTATTTTTTTCTGACTGGGTTAATTTAAAAGACCAGTCTTCAAGCTCTGAAATTTGTCAAGCTTAGAAATTCTTTCTTCTGCTTGGTCTAGTCTATTGTTAAAGCTATTAACTGAGTTTTAAAATTTCTTTTTTTTTCTAAGTTTAAATATATTTTCTTTCTTTTTAAAAAATATATATTTTATTGCACTTTAGGTTCTGGGGTACATGTGCAAAACATGCAGGATTGTTGCATAGGTACATACATGACAATGTGGTTTCCTGCCTCCATCCCCCGCTGTCACCTATATCTGGCATTTCTCTCCCATTATCCCTCCCCAACCTTCCCAATCTCCCTACCCCCCATTATCCCTCCCCTATTCCCCTCCAATAGACCCCAGTGTATGGTGCTCCCCTCCCTGTGTCCCTGTGTTCTCATTGTTCAACACCCACCTATAAGTGAGAACATATTGTGTTTGATTTTCTGTTCTTGTGTCAGTTTGCTGAGAATGATGGTTTCAGGATTCATCCATGTCCCTACAAAGGACATTAACTCATCGTTTTTTATGGCTGCATAGCATTCCATGATGTATATGTGCCACATTTTCCTTGTCCAGTCTATCATTGATGGGTATTTGGGTTGGTTTAAGGTCTTTGCTATCGTAAACAGTGACACAATGAATATACGTGTGCATGTGTCTTTATGATAGAACGATTTGTAATCCTTTGGATATATACCCAGTAATGGGATTGCTGGGTCAAATGGAATTTCTATTTCTAGGTCCTTGAGGAATCACCACACTGTCTTCCACAATCGTTGAACAAATTTATACTCCCACCAACAATGTAAAAGTGTTCCTATTTCTCCATATCCTTTCCAGCATCTGTTGTCTCCAGATTTTTTAATGATCGCCATTCTAACTGGCGTGAGATGGTATCTCAATGTAGTTTTGATTTGCATTTCTCTAATGACCAGTGATGATGAGCATTTTTTCATATGTTTATTGGCCTCATAAATGTCTTCTTTTCAAAAGTGTCTGTTCATATCATTTGCCCACTTTTGAATGGGTTTGTTTGTTTGTTTTTCTTGTAAATCTGTTTTAGTTCTTTGTAGATTCTGGGTATTGGCCCTTTGTCAGATGGATAGATTGAAAATTTTTTTTCCCATTCTGTTGGTTGCCAGTTCACACTAATGATTGTTTCTTTTGCTGTAGAGAAGCTCTGGAGTTTAATTAGTTCCCATTTGTCTACTTTGGCTTTTGTTGTCAATGCTTTTGGTGTTTTAGTCGTGAAGTCCTTGCCTATGCCTATGTCTTGAATGGTTTTGCCTAGGTTTTCTTCTAGAGTTTTTATGGTGTTGGGCCTTATGTCTAAGTCTTTAATCCATCTGGATGTAAGGTGTCAGGAAGGGGTCCAGTTTCTGCTTTCTGCACATGGCTAGCCAGTTATCCCATCACCATTTATTAAACAGAGAATCCTTTCCCCATTGCTTGTTTTTGTCAGGTTTGTCAAAGATCAAATGGTTGTAGATGTGTGGCATTGCCTCTGACATCTCTATTGTGTTCCATTGGTCTACATCTCTGTTTTGGTGCCAGTACTATGCTGTTTTGATTACTGTAGCCTTGTAGTATAGTTTAAAGTCAGGTAGTGTGATGCCTCCAGCTTTGTTCATTTTGTTTAGAATTGTCTTGGCTATGCGGGCTCTGTTTTGGTTCCATATTGAAGTTTAAGGTGGTTTTTCCAGTTCTGTGAAGAGGGTCATAGGTAGCTTGATGGGATGGCATTGAATCTATAAATTAGTTTGGGCAGTATGGCCATTTTCACAATATTGATTCTTCCTAACCATGAGCATGAAATGTTTCTCCATCTGTTTGTGTCCTCTCTTATTTCGCTGAGCAGTGGTTTGTAGTTCTCCTTGAAGAGGTCCTTTACATCCTTTGTTAGTTATATTCCTAGGTATTTTATATTCTTTGTAGCAATTGTGAAAGTTCGTTCTTGATTTGGCTCTAATTAAGTCTGTTATTGGTGTATTGGAATGCTTGAGATTTCTGCACATTGATTTTGTATCCTGATACTTTGCTGAAGTTGCTTATCAGTTTAAGAAGATTTTGGGCTGAGAAAATGGGGCCTTCTAAATATACAATCATTTCATCTGCAAATAGAGACAATTCGATGTCCTACTTTCCTAATTGAATACCCTTTATTTTTTTCTTGCCTGATTGTTCTGGCTAGAATTTCCAATATTATATTGAATAGGAATGCTGAAAGACGGCATCTTGTCTAGTGTCAGATTTGAACGGGAATTCTTCCAGTTTTTGCCCATTCAGTATGATATTGGCTGTGGGTTTGTCTTAAATAGCTTTTATTGTTTTGAGATACATCCTGTCAATACCTAGTTTATTGAGAGTTTTTAGCATAAAGGGCTGCTGAATTTTGTCGAAGGCCTTCTCTGCATCTATTGAGATAATCATGTGTTTTTCGTCTTTGCTTCTGTTTATGTGGTGGATTAAGTTTATAGACTTGCATATGTTGAACCAGCCTTGCATCCCTGGTATGAAGCCTACTTGATAGTGATGGACAAACTTTTTGATGTGCTGTTGCAATCGGTTTGCCAGTATTTTATTGAAGATTTTTGCATCTATGTTCATCATGGATATTGGCCTGAAGTTTTCTTTTTTTGTTAAGTCTCTACTGGGTTTTAGTATCAGGATGATATTGGTCTCGTAAAATGATTTGGGAAGGATTCCCTTTCTTTGAATTGTTTGGAATAGTTTCAGAAGGAGTGCTACCAGCTCCTCTTTGTATGTCTGGTAGAGTTTGGCTATGAAGCCATCTGGACCTGGGCTTTTTATGGTTGGTAGGCTATTAATTGCTGCCTCAACTTTAGCCATTGTTATTGGTCTATTCAGGGTTTTGATTTCTTCCTGGTGTAGTCTTGGAAGAGTGCAAGTATTCAGGAATTTATCAATTTCTTTCAGGTTTACTGGTTTGTGTGCATAGAGTTGTTTGTAGTAATCTGTGATGGTAGTTTGCATTTCTGTGGAATCAGTGGTGATATCCCCTTTATCGTTGTTTATTGCATCTATCTGATTCTTCTCTCTTTTCTTTTTTATTAATCTGGCTAGCGGTCTGTCTATTTTGTTGATCTTTTGAAAAACTAGCTCCTGGATTTATTGATTTTTTGGAAGAGTTTTTTGTGTCTCTATCTCCTTCAGTTCTGCTCTGATCTTAGTTATTTCTTGTCTTCTGCTTGCTTTTGAGTTTTTTGATCTTACTCCTTTAGCTCTTTCAATTTTGATGATAGGGTGTCAATTGTAGATCTTGCTTCTCATGTGGGCATTTATTTTTATAAATTTTCCTACAGACACTGCTTTAAATGTGTCCCAGAGAATCTGGTACATTGTGTCTTCGTTCTCATTGGTTTTGAAGACCATCTTTATTTCTGCCTTCATTTCATTGTTTATCCAGTCAACTTTCAAGAGCCAGTTGTTCTGTTTCTGTGAAGTTGTGGGGTTCTGAGTTAGTTTCTTAATTCTTAGTTCTAATTTGATTGCACTGTTGTCTGAGAGACTGTTTGTTATGATTTCCATTCTTTTGCATTTGCTGAGGAGTGATTTATTTCCAATTAAGTGATCAGTTTTAGAGTAGATGTGATGTGGTGCTGAGAAGAATGTATATTCTGTGGATTCGGAGTGGAGAGTTCTGTAGATATCTATTAGGTTTGCTTGATCCAGGTCTGAGTTCAAGTCTTGGATATCCTTGTTAATTTTCTGTCTCTTTGATCTGTCTAATATTGACAGTGGAGTGCTAAAATCTCCCACTATTATTGTGTGGGAGTCTAAGTCTCTTTGTAGGTCATTAAGAACTTGTTTTATGTATCTAGGGGCTCCTGTATTGGGCGCATATATATTTAGGATCATTAGTTCTTCTTATTGCATTGATCCTTTTACCATTATGCAATGCCCTTCTTTGTCTCTTTTGATATTTGTTGGTTTAAAGTCTATTTTATCAGAGACTAGGATTGCAACTCCTGCTTTTTTTTGCTCTCCATTTGCTTTGTAAGTCTTCATCCATCCCTTTGATTTGAGCCTATGTGTGTCTTTGCATGTGAGATGTGTTTCCTGGATACAGCACACTGATGGGTTTTGACTTCTTATGCAATTTGCCAGTCTGTGTCTTTGGGGGCATTTAACCCATTTACATTTAAGGTTATTATTGTCATATTTGAATTTGATTCTGCCATTTTGGATCTAGCTGGTTGTTTTGCCCATTAGTTGTTGTAGTTTCTTCATTATGTTGATGCTTTTTACCATTTGGTAAATTTTTGGAGTGGCTGGTTCTTGTTGTTCCTTTCTATATTTTGTGCCTCTTTTAGGAGCTCTTATAAGGCCGGCCTAGTGGTGATAAAATCTCTCAGCAATTGCTTGTTCATTAAGGATTTTTATTTCTCCTTCGCTTATGAACCTTAGTTTGGCTGGATATGAAATTCTAGGTTGAAAGTTCTTTTCTTTAAGGATGTTGAATATTGGCCCCCACTCTCTTCTGGCTTGTAGGGCTTCTGCTGAGAGATCCTCTGTGAATCTGAGGGGCTTCCCTTTATGGGTGACCCGACCTTTCTCTCTGGCTGCCCTTAGCATTTTTTTCCTTCATTTCAACCCTGGTGAATCTCATGATTATGTGCCTTGGGGTTGTTCTTCTTTCGAATGTCATTGTGGTGTTCTCTGTATTTCCTGGACGTAAATATTGGTCTGGCTTGCTAGGTTGTGGAAGTTCTCCTGGATAATATCCTGAAGAGTGTTTTCCAGCTTGGATTCATTCTCTCCATCACATTCAGGTACACCTATCAAACATAGATTAGGTTTTTTCAAATAATCCCATATTTCTTGGAGGCTTTCTTCATTTTTTTCCACTCTTTTTTCTCTAGTCTTGCCTTCTCATTTTATTTCATTGAATTGATCTTCAATCTCTGATTTCCTTTCTTCTGTTTGGTTGATTTGGGAATTGAAACTTATGTATGCTTCCCGAAGTTTTCGTGTTGTGTTTTTCAGCTCCATTAAGTCATTTATATTCTTCTCTAAGCTGTTTATTCTTGTTAACATTTCATCAAACCTTGTTTCAACGTTCCTAGTTTCTTTGCATTGGGTTAGGACATGTTCTTTTAGCTCAGAGAAGTTTGTTATTACCCACCTTCTGAAGCCTGTTTCTGTCAATTCATCAGACTTATTCTCCATGCAGCTTTGTTCCTTTGCTTTTGAGGAGTTGTGATTCCTTGGAGGAGGAGAGGAGTTCTGGTTTTGGGTGTTTTCATCCTTTATGTACTGGTTTCTTCCCATCTTTGTGGATTTATTTACCTGGGGTCTTTGTAGTTGGTGGCTTTCGGATGGGTTCTCTGAGTGGACGTCCATTTTGTTGATGATGAAGTTATTTCTTTCTGTTTTTTTAGTTTTCCTTCTAACAGGCCCCTCTGCTGTAGGACTGCTGGAGGTCCACTCTAGACACTGCTTGCCTGGGGATCACCTGTGGTGGCTGCAGAACAGTAAGGGCTGCTGCCAGTTTCTTCTTCTGTTATCTTTATCCCATATGGATACCTGCCAGACATCAGCCTGAGCTCTCCTTTATGAGATGATTCTTTGGATATATAGGGGTCAGAGATCTGCTTGAGTAGACAGTCTGTCCCTTATAGGAGCTCAGGTTCTGAGCTGAGCACCATTGTTCTGTTCAGAGCTGCTGGGCTGGTACATTTAAGTCTGCTGCAGAGGAACTCATAACCGCCTTTTTTCCCAGGTGCTCTCTCCTAGGAAGGTGGGGCGTTATTTATAAGTTCTTGACATGCTGCTGCCTTTGTTCACAGCTGCTGTGCCCCGTAAGGAGGTAGCCTAGTCACAGTCTGCCAGCAGAGGTGTTGCTGAGCTGCCATGGGCTCTGCCCAGCTGCTCTGTGAACTTCCTTGAGGTTTTGTTTACAGTGGTGTAGTTAGAACTGCCTCAGTAATGGCAGACTGCCTCTGTAATGGCGGATTGCCTTGGTAATGGTGGACTGCCTTGGTAATGGCGGACTGCCCTGGTAGTGGTGGACTGCCTTGATAATGGCTAACGCCCTTCCCTCAACAGAGCTGGACCATCCTGGGTCCAGCTGTGCTTGCTGCAAAATCTAAATCCAGAGTGTTTCAGATTGCTGGTCTTTGTGGGCATGGGACACACCGAGCCAGATCACCTGGCTCCCTGTTTCAGCCCCCTTTTTTTTCAGTTGAATGGGCAGCTCTGTTTCCCAGGTGTTCCAGGAGCCAGTTGAAATGTCCATCCAGGTCTGTGTGAATTTTTGTGCAGAGACCCGCTGTGCTGGCTGAAACAGCAGTGCTGGAAACTCAGGGTGATTTTCAGCCTGGGAATCTCCTGGTCTGTAGGCAGTAATAACTCATTTGGAAATGTGGTGTTCACTCACCCTCTGCATTGTTCTTGCTAGGAACTGCACTCCAGAGCTTTTTTCGGGTTTTAAAATTTCTTCAGTGAAATTCTCATTTTCGGAAGTTCTGTGTGATGGTTGATGGATTGAAGGATGCAAAGCATTGATCCTGTGTGTGTCTGTGAGAGTGTTGCCAAAGGAGATTAACATTTGAGTCAGTGGGCTGGAAAAGGCAGACCCACCCTTAACCTGGGCAGGTACCATCTAATCAGCTGCCAGTGCAGCTAGAGTATAAAGCAGTCAGAAAAACATGAAAATACTTTACTGGTCTAGCCTCCCATCCTACATCTTTCTCCTGTGCTGGATGCTTTCTGCCTGAGAACATCAGACTCCAAGTTCTTCAGTTTTGGGACTCAGACTGGCTCTACTTGCTTCTCAGCTTGCAGATGGCCTATTGTAGGACCTTGTGATCATGTGAGTTAACACCTAATAAACTCCCCTTTATATATATATCAATCCAATTAGTTCTATCCCTCTTGAGAACCCTGACTAATACATTCTCTTTGTTTGTTGTCATTGTTTTAATATTTCTCTCGTCTTTCATTTCTTGAACTGTTTTTCTGATTTCTTTATGTTGATTTTCAACTTTCTCTTGGATCTCATTGAACTTTCATCCAATCCATATTTTGAATTATTTATCTGTCATTTCAAAATTTTCATTTTGGTTATGATTCATTGCAAGAGAGATAGTGTGGCCCTTTGGGGTGGTCACAACATTCTGTTTCTTCTTGGTGCTGGAGTTCTTGTGCTGGTTCCTTCTCATCTATAGAAGCTACCACTGCTTATTTTTGAATTTACTTTTGTTTGGGTGGGATGTACCCCCACCCCAAGGATGTGACTATACAGAATGTTGAACATGGTCTTTTGGCTTTGCTTTTATCACCCTGAGAATTTCTGTTGTCATATTTTCTATTGAGTTCTATTGGGTTCTGCAGTTTGAGGTACAGGCCAATAGGATGTGCTTCAAGGTAAGAGCCAGCTGTGACAATAGCAGATGGGTATGTACTTGACCTGTTTACTGCGAGATGCTCTCTGCTTTTTCAAGTGGTGGGTTGGACAGTGGAATTTCCAGTGCCCTGAACTTCCTGTTCAGTGATAGGGTGAGAAGGGGACATAACTGGGCACAGCTTGACTACCTGGGTTGCCCACAAATACCTTAATGATGAGTGTGGGTACCAGCTCTGATAGGAGGGGTTGGGGGAGCTCCGTGGAATACACCAAGGTCCCTGCAATGGGTGAGGAGGGATGCACTGGCTCCATGTCCTAGATAGGCAGGAATATGATCTGTTTCCCTGTCACACTCTATCCTGGGGCTCATGGCTCTCAGTTCAGACATGCACTCCTGTCTGTCTCTAAGCCACAGTGCAGCTGGCAGCCATGAAAGATGACAGTTTTGTGGTTCTTTGTAGGAGTGGTTTCTGGGTGGAAGCTCCTCACTCAGCCTGCTATAGAAAGCTCTATGGCCTACCAGTTCTCCAATGTGGTAATGCTGCTGCTTTGTGTGGAGAGGAGTGGGGGCTCCACTTTTTAGCATGTGCAAGTGAGTATCAGCTGTGGTGGTATTGGCTGGTGGGAAGTGGTCAGGTGCCTACAGTAGTGGATGAAGCTAGGTAAAGCCCCAACTCCCAGGCCCCTAGATGGCCCACTGGATGGTGTGTACGAGTCCTGAAGGGACTGAACTAGGACCAAGACTGGGCCAATGGGCTTCTTCTCAGGTCCCCAGAATTCAGGTGCTGGTCATTGGAGGGGAGGGGTGGGCTGGTCTGGAGGTCATCAAGCAGAACTCTCAGGCAGGGGAAGGCAGAACACACAGGCAGGGGCTGACGCTCAGGCAGTGGGAGCCCCAAGACAGATCATGGGCTTGTGGAGCTGGAATCTCAAAAGGGTTCTGAGTGGCGGCTGGAATGGCTGTGTGGGAGCAGGGTGGCTGGGCTGTGGGCTTTTCACTGGGGAAGGCAGGCCCTTCAGCTGGAGCAATGCAGGATGGGAGCTGGGGGCATGTGGCTTGCTGACACTTCCCTCTTACTGAAGCAGCACCAGATTTTGCTGTTAGGGGCATGTTAAGGTGCCTGCTTTCTTCACTCCCTCCCTGGCTCTGGGGTATCAGGGGTCACAGTGGCAGTGGTAGCAGCAGCCACTGCTGTGGTAGTCAAAGAGAAGTTCACCAGCCTCTGTGGGTTGGGTGCTAAGAAGAACCTTGGCTGTAGCTAAAATGCATATTCGAGGGCATGGTGGCTGCACTGTGGACCTCATCCAGAAGAAGGCAGTCCCTGTTTAGCAGGGAGCCCCAGGGCAGGCTGTTGTATGAGGCATAGTCTACCTGCTACTCCATACCATGGCTGCAGTATCTTTCAGGCACATAAAAGCCCCGGCCTCCCTGCTCCGTGAAAGTATATGTTGAAGTGCTCTGAACCACGGGGCATATAAAACTTCACCATTGTGGCAAGGTGGTGAGTCCCAGCAACTGGCCAGAGTACATCTAGGACATCTAGACATGACATGACATGCAACATTTAATGCTTTGTGATTCTGGTAGTGATTTGGAAATACCACTGGAATCAACAGCTTAGAATTCTAAATTCTTTTTCTTGTGTTCAAGCTGCCAATATATTTCCTTTTCATTTCCATTGTTATTCTGGAAATTTTTGAAGCTGACAGAGATAAAGCAAATAAATTGGTCTACATTTCCTACATTTTAGCTTTGAGCTAGATTTCCTTCTTTTTTATGGCTGAATGTGTATCTCCTTAGGGTGTCTCTATTGCTCACAGACTTTCAATCTCTGCAAGAGAAATATCCTTGGGGAATGGCATGAAGAGAATCACACTTGTGCTACATCTGTGGGCTCTCTTTTCCACAGTGATTCTATGATAATAAACATGTTTAAAAATCCATTACTATGGTAAATCTGTAGATGGTGGATTGTTTTGAATTTGTATCAGTAGCATAAACAATTTCACATTTCAAATGGAATTTCTACAAAAACACTCATACTAGAACATAATGTGAAACAGATAGATTTGTATAAATAAGATATCGCTGCTTTGTTTTAAAATATTGGCATAGATAAAAATGTATTATTCATATCAACTCTTTTCATTGCTTTGAAACTGAAAATTACTTATGTTGCCCACTCTGAATAAATATGTGTTTGTACCTTGGCAACCATGATATGTTCATTGAGTTTGGTGTGAAATGGGGAAATCTCAACTCATGCTTCACAGTTTTACCTTCTCTTCTTTAGGGTCTTATTGCCCTTTTGCCTTGTCCTCTTTGCCTATCTATTTTTGGGGGTTTGGGGGGAGGCTGGTGGCTTCCTAAAGTTCTTCTATGTCTGAATCCTACAGACCATCTTGTGGCAGGGATCTGGGCTGGGTTGAGGGATGGGCATGAGTTTGGGCTGGTAGATGCTATAACCAATTATCCAAAAATAAAGCTCAAAGATATATTAGTCTGTGTTCATACTGCTATAAAGAACTGTCTGAGACTGGGAAATTCATAAAGGAAAGAGGCTTAATTGACTCACAGTTCTGCATGGCTGGGGAGGCTTCAGGAAACTTACAATCATGGCAGAAGGAGAAGGGAAATCAGGGCATCTTCTTCACAAGGTGGCAGGAAGGAAGAGTGTTGGGTGAAGGGGAAAGAGCCCTTGTAAACATCAGATCTCATGAGAACTCACTCATTATCATGAGAACAGCATGGGGGAAACTGCCCCCATGATCCAATTACTTCCACTTGGGCCTGCTCTTGATGCATGGGGATTATGGGGGTTATGGCAATTACAATTCATGATGCGATTTTGGCCAATCCATATCAAAAGTGTTTTAGCCAAAGCAAGGCAATGAAATCAGGTGTGGTCAATCCAGGAACATTGGTTTTAGTGTGTAGAATACCAAATAGCAACACCAACTAAAAGACTGAATGGTGAAAGGTCGAGAATCCAGGCCAAACTGCACAGAGAATGAAAGGCCAGAATTAAGGTAACAAATATGGCAATGCCTGGATGGGGAGCAAAGGCATTGTTGGGCAGGGATTTTGTTTTCTTGAGGGATTTGTTATTGAGGTCATTTACATATCAATATTAAGGACATGTACAAAATTAGTGCTTGTTGCTATCATTGGCGACAAATACATTTGTGTACAGGGAATTAGGTTTTACTTACATTGTGAAGTATAATTTATGCTTAAAAATTATAGTATTTTTTTTTTTTTTTTTTTTTTT
>NW_016107335.1:5856716-5866853 GCF_001604975.1 Cebus imitator | reverse complement strand
CTCCGCCTCCTGGGTTCAGGCAATTCTCCTGCCTCAGCCTCCTGAGTAGCTGGGATTACAGGCACGCACCACCATGCCCAGCTAATTTTTTGTAGTTTTAGTAGAGACGGGGTTTTACCATGTTGACCAGGATGGTCTCGATCTCTTGACCTCGTGATCCACCCGCCTCGGCCTCCCAAAGTGCTGGGATTACAGGTTTGAGCCACTGCGCCCGGCCCAAAATTATAGTCTTTTATAGTAAACGTGAGTCGCAGAACATACACTTTAAAAATATCTGACCTTAATTTGTAACCAAGCCTTCATCCTGCCAGTCTCAATAATTTGGTTTCCCTTTCTTCCTTTCCTTAGGATTACATCCAATTTCTGGGGGCAAGCATTGATTAGGGTTGCTCTTCCTTGTCATCGCTCCAGGCACATTGCTGAGTATCAGTCCTCACTGCCACTCTCCCAGTGTCCCTCCCGAGCCAGAGTCTTCTGCTGCCTCTGACCCTCTCTACAACATGGGGAAATTATGTTGTTCCCAACCAATGAAAATCTATGGGATTTCTAAGCCTCCTCATCATTTCTGCACCCCTCTCAGGGTTGAGTATTGGTCTACATTTTCCTACACCAGGAGGGATGCATCAGAATTCAGTGTTCTCCAGTGAAATGTAACCAATATGACGTTTATTGACATTGATATGGTTTAGGTCTGTGTCCCCACCCAATGCTCATGTTGAACTATAATCCCCAGTGTTGGAGGTGAGGCCTCGTGGGAAGTGATTGGATCATGGGGTGGATCCTTCATGAATGGTTTACCACCATGCCCTCGGTGCTGTCTTGTGATAGACTTCTCATGAGATCTGGTTGTTTAAAAGTGTATGGCACCTCCCTCTCCCTCTCTTCTTCCTGCTCTGGCCATTTAAGATGTACCTGTTTCTCTTTCGCCTTTCACCATGACTGTAAGTTTCCTGAGGCCTCTACAGAAGCAGAAGCTACTATGTTTCCTGAAGAGCCTGCAGAACCATGAGCCAATTAAACCTCTTTTCTTTATAAATTACCCGTCTCAAGTATTTCTTCATAGCTATGTGAGAATGGAGTAATATAAAATAAAGCTTAATTAGTTTTACACTTTAGATATACAGCCATGTATTGCTTAATGACAGGGATATGTTCTGAGAAATGTGTGAGTAAGTGAGGCCACTGCAACACAATGGTAAGTATTTGTGTATCTGAACATATATATCCATAGTGAAGGTACAGTAAAAACTATACCATAGTGAAGGTAAGATAAAAATGTTATACTTTTATAGGGCATTTATCATGAGTGGAGCCTGCAGAGCTGGAAGTTGCTCTAGGTGAATTAGTGAATGAGTGCTGGGTGGATGTGAAGGTCTACACATTACTGCAAACCACTGTAGACTTTATATATACTGTACACTTAGGCTACACTAAATTTACAGAAAAATATTATACATTAACCTTAGCTTACTGTAGCTTTTTAACTCTTTTGTAATAATAACACGTGGCTTATAATACATTATACAGTTGTAGAAAAGTGCTTTCTTTATATTCTTATTCCATAAGCTTCTTTCTATTTTTAACATTTTTATCTTTTTTTTTTTTTTTTTTTTTTTTTTTTTCTTTTTTTTTTTTTGTTAAAAATGAAGACACAAATACACATGTAACCTGGGCGTACCTGTGGTTGGGATAATCAATATCACTGTTTTCCACCTCTTTATCTTGTCCCACGGGAAGGTCTTCAGGGACGATAACTTGCATGGAGCTGTGTCCTCTCCTCTGACACCAATACTTCTTTTGGGATCCCTCCTGAAGGACCTGCCAAGCCTGTACCCCAGTTAAAATATATCTTTTTGTAAGTAGAAGGAGTACACTCTAACATAGTGATAAAAGCATAGTAAATACATAAACCGTAATGTATTTATTATAACTATCAAGTATTAGGTACAGCATAATTATATGTGCTATAGGCACTTTAATATAACGGGCAGTGCAGTAGGTTTGTTTACACCAGTATCACCACAGACGTGAGCAATGAGTTGGACTATGACTTTATAATGGTTATGGCAGCACTAGGTGACAGGAATTTTTCAGCTCCGTTATAATCTTATGGGATTGCTGTTGTATATGGACAGAAATGTCTTTATGTGGTATGTAACTCTTTGTGCATGTGTGTGCGTGTGTGTGTGTGTGTGCGTGTGTGCATGTGTGCGTGTGTGTATAGAGGGGATGGATTTTAAATAATTGCTTTGTTCTGAAATATTGGTGTAGATAAATGTGAAAATGTATTATTCATGAGGAATTAAGCAGTAGGTTCATGGCACTGCAGGGATGGCAAGTCTGACCTCTGTAGGGCAGGCCGGCAGACTGGAAGCCCCAGCAAGAGTAGATGCTGCGGTATTGAGTTGGAACTCCACAGGGAGAACTGGCAGCCTGGAGACCCAGGCAGGGCTTCCAAGTTGCAGTCTTCAGGCAGAATTTCTTCTTTTCCAGGAATTGTCAGTTTTTGCTCTTAGGGCCTTCAGCTGGTTGGGTGAGGCCCCCTCATATAAGGGAGGGTAATTTTCTCTACTTAAAGTCCACTGACTGTAACTTTTAATCTCATCTACAAAATATCGTCACAACATCTGGAATAGTGTTTGGCCAACCAACTGGACACCACAGCCTGGCCACGTTGACGTATGGAATTAGCCATCACAAAGGCTCTGGATGGCATGGTTCCACCTATCCAGCCACACCTGAGGGCACTGCCCAGGGAGCACATGCACTCTGCCGCTTTGTGCTGCACCGTGCTCCACTGAGGCAAGGGGAGCAGGTTCCTCCCAGGTGCGGACTCTCAAGTCTGTTCTGAGTTTCCATTTTGTGTCCTGCATTTCCCCCAACCCAAGGATCTGAGCTCTGCCACATCTAAGCCCTTGCTTCTTCCCCAGACTGTCCTCCTCTCCCAGCCACATGTCAGGGGCAGGAAGCTTTGCATTTGATCTGTATTTTGTTTGCCAAATCCATTTTCTTTGGAGAAGTCTTTTTAGTTTCCACGAGTCCCTGGCTTATGCCCTTTCAAATGTAAGACTTGATTTTTGTTGCCTTTTTTCTCTTCTGTTAGTCTTTGCTTCAGTGGTAATAAGTGCAAAATGGCCTATCTGGCAAGTGGAGAAGGCCCACCTAGTGCTACAAAGTGGGTGAAATATTAAAAGATACTATTTAGCCCTTATAAATCACTACGTGCCTTCAAAGAAAATTTGCTTTCCATCCTCCCCCGACCCTACTAGGATGGGACCTGCATCTGACTCCCAGCCATGGGAAAGGATGGAAGCAGAGCTTGCTTTGGACTGACATAAGCCTGCAATCTGTCCATATACCTGATGGGTGAGACACTCTTTCTTATTTACAAGCATTAGGTAGTGTGAGCTGGTTCCCCAGCGTGACTTTCCAGCCATGGCCTCTCATCCAGTCTCTGTGTCTTGACTGCCTTGAAGTGAAGGGGAGAGAGATCAGCCCCTCCCAGGACAAGTGGACTCTTTCCTTGGCTTCCACTGGCTTTCTGAGACATCCCGACTCCCAAGAAACACACCCTAGCTTTCACTAGTAGCTGTGTGAACAAACACCCTGATGTTTGCTTTTCTTACAGGTAGAGCAGAGCAGCAGCAATCACAACACAGCTACAGGGCCTCAGGAGTGCTCCTGGAAATCCTCTCCCTCTGGACTGGGGCAGTGCTTTCTAACTGGGAGGGTGTGCACCCTTCACCAAGCACAACCTCTCTGTGCGTTCCCAGGCCTTAAATATAAATGGCAGTTTAATGGGCGTATCATTTGGTGGAAGTTGGGATTTCAGTGCCTTAGTGGCTGAAGCTGGTGCTGCAGGAGCCACTCTTCCCTTTGCAGTACTTGGAGGAGGTCTGAGACCAGGGCAGAGGTTGTATATCTGGAAGTGGCCAAAGGCCTGGTCAGCAGAGGTTTGGCAGGCCTAGGTGGAGCCACTGGTCATCAGAAATGCAAATACCTGAAAAGACAACTCCAAAGGCCAACCTTAGGTTCTGCAATAGTAACAGTATCTGCAGGAGTAATGGTGGAGTTGTAAGGTTACCACATGCTTCTCTGTGTGTGCCCACACAGATACATCCTTTCTCTGCAAGCAGGTATGTTATTGGTGTCTCATTTGTGTTGCCTTGAGTTGGTCATGGGCTTTAATTGCTGCTGTTTGATCATAAATTACAATTTGTTTAGCTTCAGCTGATTAGTTACCTCTTCAAAGTAGAGTGACTGATGTGTATTTGAGTCAACAGTATTTTTTTGACCTATGCTTTTCCACAATCTAAAATTTAAAATGTGTTTGTACTGTGATACAAATAGGAATTGTCCATTCTCCTATTGTGTAATAGATGCATAGAATGCCCTAATCCGCAATTTTTGAGTATAATACATCTTCAACTTTGAGGACCTGCAAACCTGTGCTATTTAAATAACCTGCAACTTATGATCAAGGTAAGTGTTTTAAAATCACAGAATTATTTTTAACATGTACTATGGTGTATGCCCCTTTATAGTTTTCTACTATTAAATAAATCATAAGCAAGTCATCAAATTGGAACTTGACAGTTGATAATGGCATTTTTTTCTGTTATACTCCTTTCAATTCTTTATGAAAAAATGTTTTTCTATTGCAGTGTGAGTGGGTGATAGGTGGGCTCTGGAATATTCTGCCTATCTTCAGTGCTCTGAGGTTCAAAAAGAACAATTCCTACTCTTTAGAGATCAGTTTATGTCTCATCTCCTCATGAATCCTGCTCTGAGTCGTCTAGGATGGAGCTCTCCATCTTAGGGGTAGTCTCTCTTCCTTCTGAGTTATGCATATTCTCTTGGGTTTGCAGTAGAATTTTTCAGTTCTTTACAGGTTAGGACCATTATTATTCAATAAACTTTATATTTCCAGAGTTACCAAACACTTGGGGGCACATACTGGACAATCCATAGAGAGTTCTCAACTGGGGTCCTTCTTGTCATCAATAGCATGACAGGTAAGAAAAGTGTGGGAGGATCACTTTGAGAATGGGAATACTTAGATTTATGAAAAAAGGTGATAAACAAATGATCTCAGTTTCAAACAAAGGTCACATCTGAGCCAAGTCACATAAAGTACAGGCATGCCAGAGTGTCAGCGTTAGACAGACAAAGTGGGAGAGGGAGCTGTGTCTTACTTCTCAAGCGATGTTTTTGTGCACCCCCTGCTTGACTCATTGCACTGCTTCCCACTGGTGCCTGCATGCAATCTCTTCTCCTCACCAGTCAGAGTGACTTTTAAAAATGCAAATTAGATGACATTGCTCTGTGCAAAACCCTTTAATAGCTTCCTATTGCAGTCCTAATAAAATCTGAAGTCCTGCCGTGGCCTCCAGGGTCTTACCAATCTGGCCTCATCTCCTCCTACCCTCTCTTCACTCCTTACTCCAGCCATGCTGGTCATTTCCCTTCTGTTGGTCTGGGCTAAGCTTGTGCTTGCCTTGTGCTTTTGTCTGTCGTACTCTCCCCCTGGATCTTTGTGTGGCTGGCACCTTCATGTGATTCTAATCTTATCTCCAATATCAACTCCTCAGGGAAGACTTTGTTGACCCTCTATTCTAAATTTGTGTGCCCACTGCTGCATTGTATTAATCATGTTTTTATTTTCTGTGCTTTATGATGTTTTGACATCTTGGGGTTTTGATCATCCTGGAGAGAATGACCCTCCAGGGCTGGTTCCAGGGCTGGCTCCTAGGGATAGGAAACAACTTGCCTGTAAGAATGACTTTTTCTTTTCTTTTCTTTTCTTTTCTCCCTTTCCCCTTTTCCTTCCTCCCTCCCTCCCTCCCTCCCTTCCTTCCTTATTTCCTTCCTTCCTTCCTTCTCCTTCTCCTCCTCCTTTTCATTCCTCCTCCTCCTCTTCTTCTTCTTCTCTCCTCTCTCTCTCTTTTTCTCTCTTTCTTTCTTTTCAAGATGGAGTCTTGCTCTGTTGCCCAGGCTGCAATGCAGTGGCACAATCTCGATCTTGGATCACTGCAACCTCTGCCTCCTGGGCTCAAGCAATTCTCATGCCTCAGACTCCGGAGTACCTGAGATTACAGGCAT
The DNA here is from genome assembly GCF_001604975.1 of Cebus imitator. Taxonomy (NCBI): domain Eukaryota; kingdom Metazoa; phylum Chordata; class Mammalia; order Primates; family Cebidae; genus Cebus; species Cebus imitator. The sequence goes on along the minus strand of NW_016107335.1, from coordinate 5,860,751 downwards.
GTGCTGCTACCATGCTTGGCTAATTTTTGTATTTCTAGTGGAGACACGGTTTCACCATGTTAAGCATGGCTTTTATATGCAAACCAACCAATCCAAAGCCCATGTCTCAACTACTTCCTTTATGTAACTCATACACCAAGCCAATATTCCTCCTGTCCTAAATCATCCCAGGGACAGGTACCAGAAAACTCAGAACTATTGCTATAGTCAAAAGCCCACTGAAATTATCCAATGTGTCCAATCCTAAACTTGCCCAGCCTTACACCCTCATTCTTTCCTGTGAAATACAAAATAATGGCTCTTGTCCATGCTTTGTCCTTGCTTGCACTGCCTCCTGGCCAACCCTGGTACTTTCCTGTGTGGCACTGCATGGTGTGGCATCCCCCTCCTGTAGGGAACTGTGAGTAATAAACTCTTTTTTCAAGGCAGCTGTCTGTGTCTGTCATCTTACCACAACTGATTAAAACAATATCCCAAGAACATTTTAACACGTACTTTACCCCAGGTGGCCTTATCCTCAATCATTTCACCATAGTTTTGTTCTTTGGGACTCTTAGCACCTGAAATTTGCAAATATAAGTTGCTTTTCCTTGGATGCAGGAAAAATGAGTGCAGGGGTCTTTTATCTGTTCACCACTACATCCCTAGTGCCCAGACCAGAGCCTGGCAAAAGGGGAAATCAGTCAATATTTCCTGACTGAATGAAGCTTGTAGACACTGATAGGAAGAGCAACAAGAAAATCAAAATAATGTTTGAGAAATCATTTTGAAAGTTCTAAAGTACTACACAATTAAAATGGTTTACTGATATATTCCTCTGGTCTCTAAAATCAAATATTTCATATAACATCACAGGCAGGTTTTGGAAAGGCTTTATGGAAGTACTCTTACACATTTTTCTGCACAGAAGTCCAGGATATCCATAGTGGCCTTAGAAAAAGTAACCAGGGAAAATTATACCAAAGTGACCATGTAACATCTTCTGAGACTGCCTTTGTTGGTGCCCTCTTCCTCGGCAGTTGAACTGCATCTCCCAGCATCCCTTGCAGTTAGGTCTGGTCATGTGACTGCTCTCTAGCCAATAGAATGTGAGTAAAATTGACATGCACCACTTCCACGCCTGGCCCGTCTAAGCATCCCCCAGGCAATTATTCATGTTCTTTTACCTTCCCAGGTGGACTCTGAAACTGTGGATGGTAACTGAAAGTGACACAGAATGGAAGGAATCTTGATTTCTAGAGTATCACTTCAAGCAACATCACTCAATGACCAGTAGCATTCTTTTTGGGTTTTACTTGGGTGAGAAACTTTTATTGAGTTAGACCACTGAGGTTTCACGGGCCAACTGTTTAGCAGCTGCTGTTGTCTTAATTAATATAGGTACCTCTGGGGCCAGGTGAAATATAATTGGTTAATTGGTTCCAACTCCTCGTAATGACAAGGGCTTGGAAGCCCTCTTTACACAGGGCTTTCAGATCAGGGTTGGCGTCCACTTTGTGCATGGTCCAGGTGCTCTGCTTTGTGCTCCTCTCTGCAAATGCTGCGATTCAGGTTCTGCCATGACTCAGCGTCTTCTTTTGATTGGGTTAGAAATGGCAATCCTGAAGAAATGAAATTCGTATCTGTCAATTTGGCAGAGTTTGTAAAAATCTGCTAAAATGCAATTGTCTGATATTAATTCTCTGGGTCACAGGAAAATGGCCAGAAGGTAGAGATCTGATTTCCTTCCAAGATAGGACTTGCTCCCCCAGGCCTGGCTGTCAGCAAAAGGTAAAGATCTGGAACTCAGCTGTCACTGTGCAGTGTTCATCCCTTTTCTAACTATCTGTTCTCTTCCATCCTGGGAAGCAGGACTCCTGTGCCTTACCATCATTGGTCATTGAAGCCCCTCTCCTGCATAACCTCTTATCCCTCCGTCTGCCTCTGGGTAGATGACTTCCCTTCTTCACCCTCAGAACTGCCCCTCTGAGCCCTTCTCTCAGAGCTGTAGTTTGTGCTTAGCTGTTTCAGCATCTCCAAAGTGATTCAGTGATGGAGAAGAATAGGAAAATGTAGGGTTGTGGTCAGGTGGCAGAGGCTTTTCTCCACAGACTCACCTAAGGCAAAGACCAAACGGAAGGACTGTCTGTAACAGTTTCCTTTTCTGAGTCTGGGAGGGTGTGGCAGTAAGTACCCAGGCTGGGTTTCTGAAGACCTTAGAAAGAAGACCTGTGGGTACTTTCCTGTATGGCATGATTTCTCCTTTGATGCTTTTAGCTTAACTTGGAGAAAGTGACAATGCTGTTTCATACCCCATAAAGAAAAAAATCTCTGGCGTGAAGAGTCCATTGAAACAAGGTATGGAGACGCCAAATATTTAGGACAAAGGTTTCATGAGGAACCAGGTAAGTAACGTGGATTCTAATCCCGGTTTTGCCCTAACTAGTCATGTGTCTTTTGGGAGGTCATTATTTCTGGACCCCTTTTCCCATTTACAACATGGTAGCGCGTTTCTCAGTGCTTCTGGATCTGCCATTGAGAGGTCTTAGGGGCCCCTAGGCTCATACTCCCTTCCCCTATTCCTGCTTTCTACCACATGTATGTTCCTTACATGTTTGGGTTGCAATATAAGCTTCTATTTAAAGCAAAGCTTCTGGGCTAGATGATCTAATTATGACGACAGCTTTTGAGTCTTTGTGCTATTGGTTAAGCCTGTGTCAGAGACAAATCTTTATTTTTTGTTCAAAAGAAAAAAAAATGCAGTCACTGTTTCCCTTGGTTCTTACATTCTGATTGTTTAAAATGAGACAGGAGCTGAGCCTGGCCTTTCCTGGTGCAAGCTCCCTCAACACAGCACACATCAGTATCAACACCAGGAGAAAAGCCCATTGCAGCCTCTATCCTGGTAGTCAAAGAAAGGCTGCCCTGAGGTCCCCTTCCTCAACGTGAATGTCGTGCTGAACAGGTGAGCTCCATCTGCGAAGCAGCGCTCTGTAGGGCGAGCATGCAGCCACAGGAGAAGCCCCATAGGCCTGGGTGTGTGTAGCTATGGGATTCCCCGCATTCAGGGCCTGTCAGCCATCTCCCACCCTTCTGGTGGTTCATCAATCACAAAGAATAAAGCAGTGACGACTGCCCAATCTGGCTTTCCTCTTGGAAGTCGTTGTAGGAGATGAATGTCCCAAGGGTAGACACAGTGTGGTGTGTAGATCGTTCCTGGGGATGGGCTAGGGTGAGAACACTCCAGGTGCTTTCCAAGCCTGAGCCTGCTCTCCACAGGGCCCTGCCGAGCTCGCAGGGACCACAAGGTGGCGTGTGAACCGCAGAGATGGCGAGGAGGAGCCCTGGAGCCCAGCGTCGAGGTCTCCCCCAGGCCACACCCTCCTCGCAGGTGCGGGCCACTCCTCAGGGTTCTGTGCTTGAATATCCTTGGTCTAATGTCCGTCTCTAGTTTTTGCTTCTCTGAAAGCCCGGCCCAGGCTTTCTGCCACTTCCCTGATGAAGCGCTTGGTGAGTGTTTACATTCCTGATACATTTAATTCCGTGAGCTACAGCATGATGGAATTTCATTTTCAAAGCCCTTACCTGCCCCAAGTATTACAGGCAGGTATCCAAGTGTGTTGGCAATCACGTGTTCTACAAAGGATTTGAATCTAGAGTACATAGGAAACTCTCCACACTAAAAAAATAAACCATTCTATTAGAAAAGGGACAAAACACAGAAATGACATTTCATGACATGAGAAGATATCCAACTTCATTAGTCATTAGAGAATGCAAACTAAAACCACAATGAGGCCAGACCCACTGGCTCACACCTGCAATCCCAGCACTTTGGGAGGCCAAGGCAGGTGGATCACCTCAGGTCAGATGTGTGAGACCAGCCTGACTAACATGGTGAAACCTCACCTCTACTAAAAATACAAAAATTAGCCAGGCATGGTGGTGGGTGCCTGTAATCCCAGCTACTCAGGAGGCTGAGGCAGGAGAATTGCTTAAACCTGGGAGGCAGAGGTTGCAGTGAGCCGAGATTGCACCACTGCTCTCCAGCCTGGG
>NW_016107335.1:5818006-5856686 GCF_001604975.1 Cebus imitator | reverse complement strand
AAAAAACCAAAAAACCTCCACAGTGAGACATTACCACATATCTATTAGAAAGGATAAAGTGAAAAATAATGATAACACCAAATGCTGGTCAAGGGTGCAGAGGTATGGGATTACTTGCGCATTGATGCTAGGAATGTAAGCTGGTACAGCTGCTCTGAAAATTATTTGTCAGTTCTTCATAAACCTTCATAAAATGAACTTGCCATACAACCTAACAGTTGCATGCTTGGCCAGTTATTTCAGAGAAATGAAAACTTATTTTCATGCAGAGACTTGTGCATGAATGTTGATAGCAGCTTCATTTTCAAGAGCCCCAGGCTGAAACCACCAAATGTTCTTTAATGGATGTATGGCTAAACCAACTGGCAAAACCATACCATGAAATGCTATTCAGCAATAAATGGGAGTGAGCTATTGATCCATATGGTAACTTGGATGAATTTCCAGGGAATGATGTTGAGTGAAAAATGTCAACCTCAAAAGGATATACACTGCATGACATTTAAAATATCATAGTGGTCATATAATTATGAATATTGAAATGAATTGCAAATTCTGAGAAACATAATTATGGAAACAGATTAAATTAGTGGTTGTCAGGGGGTTAGGGATGAAGGGGAGGGAGTAGCTGTGGCTATAAAAGGGCTACAATGAGGGAGCATTGTGATGATGTTGGAATTCATGATTGTGGTGGTGGCCACATGGAACCACGTGTGTGATAAAATGTCATTGAGTTATGTGAACATACACAAATAAGAGCATGCATAATTGGTGAAATCTGAATAAACTCTGTGGATTATATCAATGTCAGCTTCCTGGTTTTCTAGGGCAGCTAGGCAAGATGTTATCCTTGGGGGAAATTGGGTGAAGGGTATGTAGGACTTCCCTGTATATTTCTTAGAGCTTTCTGTGAATCTTTTTTTCAGTTGTATATTTTCAAGTCATACAACATGATGTTTTGATATATATATGTATAGTGAAATGATTATTACACTCAAGCCAATTAACATATTCATCATTTCACATAATTTGTGTTTGTGTGTGCTAAGAGCACCTAAAAGCTACTCTCTTCACAAATTATCAGTATACAATATTATTAACTATAGTCTTCATGCTGTTGTGCATTAGATGTTTAGACTTATTCATTGATGATAACTCAACTTTGTACCCTTTGACCTGTCAATCTTTTTTCAAAATAGAAAGTTTAAAAAATAATATACTCTAAGGTACAATGGAGACAAAAATGGAAATAAGTAATGTTTAACAAAAAGATTTATGTGATAGCAGAAAGAACACTGGTCTGGACCTGAAAGGTTGGATTCAGGTCTTGTTTTGTCCTTGCTAGCGTGGTGATCCTGGGTCAGTGCACTGGAGACTTAGGAGTTTTGATTACCTGTTGATACTGTGGGAATTATAGGAGCTGCTCTGCTTATTTCAAAAGGTTATTGTAAAGATTCAATGAGACATTATACATAAAACACTTTTCATAGTGCCTAAAACATAGTAAGTACTCAATAAATGTTAGTTGTTTTAATAGTATACATTATAATCATTATATTAAGTATGTGCAAATGGAATGGAAAATACTGATTGTCTTTGCAGAGAAGCTGGCTGTGTCTTCAGGTTTGATAGTTGACAGACTGTTTGGAAGACCCCTACCCAACTGTAATTGTGTTCCTAGGGTCTATTGGCAAAGGTATTTGTGTGTCTGTATGTGTGTGCACTGCTAAATACAGGAAAAATAATTATGAGTTAGAGTTTACCATATGAGTAGTTAGACCAAAGGCAACTTGCAGCTTCCTGTCTCTGAGGTCTGTTTCCTGCAGGGAACCCAGCAACATCAGGGATTCTTCTAGGTCACTAAGTGACCATTTTAATAGAACTTATTTGCTTTACCCACAGGCTACCAGTGAAGAAATTTCCAGCAAATTCTTAATTGAGCGATAGCACTTAATAACTTTGTCATATCATTTGTGATTGTCTTGATAATACTGTTTAAACAATTAGACGGATATGTTGGTGGTGTGGTTTCCACTGCATATCAGACATTAACTGGCTACTGTGTTGAGTATCCGCCTGTTGTTAAAGGGTTTCTGAAAAATAGCTAGTCAGGACCCCAACCTTGGTTCTCTTTGTCTTTTATGGGATATACAGAAATGACTTACGCTTTGAAGATCCAAACTCAGTTTTCATTAGTTCTGCCCTTCCAGTTATTCAGGCAGACAGTGGGCCAGTGGTTGGATGGGTATTTCTTTGACGTTGAATTTTCCTGCTCCATTGACTTACCTGATCTAGTTGTAGCATGGTTTTCCTTACATTTCTTATTTAAGCCACGTTCTCATTTGGAATGTGTCTTTGGCATTCTAGACTCATGCAGAGTCTCAGAATGATAGAAACTTCCATATATTTGTAGAACAGCCTTCCATTCTAAGGAAGGGCAGAGGGAAGGAAGATCTGCCTTGTTACTACGTCTTCACTGACTAAGGATGCGGATGTGGACACAAAGGCTGCTCCATTATGTGTGAACCTCTATTCCCAGTGTTCTTTGTGGAAAGCACTGGACTTGGGACACTTGATTACTGCAATCCCTCTCCCCTACTCATAGATGTCTGTTACTGCCTATAGCTCTGAAATACTCTATTTCCAAACCTGTGGCATGGTGGCCATCCCAAGGCTTTCTTGGTACTTTTGAATCCAACCTCCTCTGAGACACTGAGCTATTACACTTTTTCCTCCCAGTGGAAACATTTCCTGGTTGTAAAAGATTTTGAAAGTCATAGATTCCAAACAAAGACAATTGTTTTGCTCTTCATTGTTCTAGAATTCCCTCCAGTTCTCTGCTGCTCCTTTTTAAACCTCCATACTCATTTGCATGAGTTTTTACTTTCTCTGCTTGACCCTGATTCCCGCCCTAATACTTGACAGAAGCGTATACACATATCTGTGCAGCAGATTGTGCAGTGGGTGGTATTTGTGGGATATTTACCCAGTGAGACAACAAAGCTCCATTCAGATAGAGAGCTCTACCCACGAATTATGCACGTAATGTGAAAAATAAATGGGGCTGTTAATGTTGATGCTATTAGCACGTTAACTCACTTTAAAACCATTTTATTCACGATTAAGTAACAATTGGATGCTGCATTATCAAGGGATCTCTAAATTGCTGTGTATGTTGGCTAATTCTTCAACTGGCTAATTTCTGAGGGTAGGGAAGGAAGGCAGGAGCTGGTGAGGTTTAGCTTTTGAAAAGTTGTTAACAGAGTAGTTTTTTAACATTTTATAACCACATTCATAAGGGGTAACTTTTAAAAGATTATTGGGCCTTATGAACTGATTCCCTTAACATAAATAATTCAATTGGTCTTAATTAAATATTCTAACTGAGGTTTTGGTCTTTTTAAAAAAATTTAGTGTACCAGATTGCAAAGTTAATAAGCATTTTTTAAAAATGCGGTTGATATCTCTTATCTGTCAGATAGCTTTTTAAGTTATACTAAAAGTAGAGATTTCCTAACTTAAATTGATGTTGGGCTTCGATGAACTGTTTCTATTCTGTATCAGCTCAAGAAATTTGGGACACATTCTGAGTCTAGATCTGCATCAACAATATGAATACCCCAAAATATAAAAATGTGTTGTTAAAATAAGAATATCAAAGAAAGATGCTTGTCCTGAATATTCAGCAAAAATTAATGTGTAGGAGGCTTGCAACCCCATTTCTTCTTTTGCTATCCTTACCCTGCATAGATCAGGTGCTTTATAATATAGGAGGTTATTTAATCCTGTGGCATATTTTTGAGGTTGTTGTATCCATTCCTATGTGACAGATGGGGAAACTGAGGCCAAGAACACTGAAATAATCTTCTGAGATTACTGACCATACTGAGTTTCTCAGCATGTAGCCCATGGAAGACGTGTGTCAGAATCGCTTGGTATACTGAAGTGCAGATTAGGGGCCTCACCTAGAACTTCTAAATGTTTGAAGTTGGGGCACATACGTTTAATTTTTTTAACTGGCTCACTAGGTTGTTTGTGTAAACCCCAAAGTTAGATTATTATGTGTTATAGCATCGCTACTTCCTGACACACCCAAGCTCTGCTTATGCACAAGGACTGCCTTGTGTAAGTGAATCTGTCTGGAAATGGAGACAGTGGCAGCAATATTTTCTATCTGAGAAACTCAGGACTGAAAGTATTTTGATAATTTTTGTCTTTGGTTATCTACTTTTGCAGTTGGAGGTACTTATGTGCCCCTGTGAATTCCTACTTACTTTTGACTCTAATGATAGCTGTTTTGGGTATCTGAGCCCTGATTCTATTACATTCATGTTTTCAGGAGGGAATTTACTATCATGTGTTAGTTCAAACCCATGGAAGCAGAAACCACTCTAGGTCTTTGAACAGAGGGAATTCTATATAGGGAACTGTGTCCACTGATGACAAAAGACTGGAAAAGTCAAGTGGGACACTAAGGCAATAGATGAATTAGGAACAGCAGAAAGACACTGCCTTATCTGTGCGTGAGGTGACACTTAAAGGAGGTAGTGTGGCCACAATCCAGGATCTGGGGCCCTTTGCCAGGTTCTGGAAGATCTAGGGAGAAGACTTTGGTGAGAGATATTTTCAGTCTTCCACATGCACCTCTTATTGGTCAAAATTGACAGAAAGCCAGTTGGCACAGGAGCTGGGAAAATGGAATGTCCTGAACACAGAGCAAATAGGGGAAGTGAAGGTCATGGATACGAGAGCAAGGAGGCACGTGATCAATGAATGCTTCCCTGGGGGAAGGACTGTCTGGTCTGATTGGCCACTAGTTCACTCTCATCTGCCCATGCGAGGAAGCGTAACTGGTTTGTTAAGTATGGCTAAACTGGTTTGATCTGGCCTGTTGAACTCTGGTTAGCAGGAGCAGGGCCCTTTGCTCCCCACCTCTCTTGCTTCTTAAGTCTTTTCATGCCTGTGTAGCAAGCGGGCATGCAAGCTCTGTGTTTATAATCCCAGGCGGGGCACCCTCATGATCTCATGCAGTCAGGGACAGGCAGCCCCAGACTTTTAGCTTCAGAGAGGGAGGTGAAAGGTCCAGTCATATAATCTGTGGTAGCAAGATAATGTCCATGTCCTTACTCTTGGAACCTGTGGATATATTAGGTTACATGGAAAAGGGGAATTCAGGATGCAGATGAAATTGAGTTGTTTATTAGCTGATTTTAAAATAGAGATGATCCTGTAATTGGCTAGCCACAAGTAGAAGAATGAAGCTGGATCCTCATCTCTCACCTCATATAAAAATCAACTCAATGTGAACCAAGGACTTAAATCTAAGACTGAAAACCATAAAAGTTCTAGAAGATAACATCAGAAAAACCATTCTAGACATTGGCCTGAGCCTGACAAAGACTTCATGAACAAGAACTCAAAAGCAAATGCAACTAAAACAAAGATAAATAGATGGGACTTAATTAAACTAAAAAGCTTCTGTATAGCAAAAGAAACAATCAGCAGAATAAACAGACAACCTGCAGAGTGGGAGAAAATCTTGCCAATCTATACATCCAACAAAGGACTAATATCCAGAATCTAGAAGAAATTCAAACAAATTAGCAAGACAAAAACAAACAATTTCATCAAAAAGTGAGCTAATGACGTGAATAGAAAATTCTCAAAATATATAAATGGCCAACAAATATATGATAAAATGCTCAACATCACTAATTATCAGGGAAATGCAAATCAGAACTACCATGTGATACTACCTCACTCCTGCAGGAATAGCCATAATCAAAAAATCAACAAATAATAGATGTTGGCATGGATGTGGTGAAAAGGGAACACTTCTACACTGCTGGTGGGAATGTAAACTAGCACAACCATTATGCAAAACAGTGTGGAGATTCCTTAAAGAGCTAAAAGTAGATCTACCATTTGATCCAGAAATCCCACTCCTGGGTATCCACACAGAGGAAAATAAGGCATCATACAAAAAAGATTCTTGCACTTATAGCAGCACAACTTCAATTGCAAAAATATGAAACCAGCCCAAATGTGCCTCAGTCAATGAGTGAATGAATAGATTGTGGTATATATATGTAACATGGAATACTACTCAGCTATAAAAAGGAATGAAATAATTACATTCACAGTGACCTGGATGGAATTGGAGACCATTACTCTAAATGAAGAAACTCAGGAATGGAAAACCAAACATCGTATGTTCTCACTCATAAGTGGGAGCTATGGGAATGCAAAGGTGTGAGAATGATACAGTGGATTTTGAAGACTCGGGGAGAAAGGTGGGAGGGGGTGAGGGATAAAAAACTACACGTTGGGTACAGTGCATACTGCTCAGGTGATGGGTGCACTAAAATCTCAGAAATCACCACTAAAGAACTTATTTATGTAACCAAACACCACCTGTTCCCCCAAAGCCTATGAAATAAAAAATAAAGAATAAAGAATAAATGATGCCCCTACTAACAACGATAATATGTACATACATACATACATACATAAAATAGAGATGATCCTGGATTACCTGGGTGTGCCTAGTGTAATTACAAGAGTTCTTAAAAGTGGATGAGGGAGAGAGAATGAGCCAGTGAGAGTTGTCACTACAGAATTAAATATGCTATCAAGGTTGCTGTCCACATCAAAGGGGAAAGGAACGCCACTTGATTGATTTGGCATAACTGGCTTTTTGCAAGAAGCAACTAGACCTCTTATACCAATCATACACAAAATAAATTTCAAACGTATTAGATACAAAAATATAGGTGACTTAAAACAAGAAATTTGAGGATAATAGTTTTGTGATGTGGGCTGAGGAGGAGTATCTGCTTCAGTAAGACTAGAAACACAGAAAGAAAAAGGCTGACATTGCTAGCCACATAAAAATTTAAAATCTCTTTATGTGTAAAGATACCAGAAAAGAAAATCTAAACAGGAGTGAAAGTCTGAAAGAAAGCAGGGGCAACACACATAACAAAGGGTGGATTTCCCTCCGCATATAGATGAGAGGACGGCCACTGAGTAGAAAAGGGGGTACAGGCAATTAACTGTCAGGCAAGTTCCAGACAAATGCACACAGTTGTCCGCTGTGGAAAGCTGTTGATTTTGGCCTGAAAGCCTCTTTCTTTTTTTTTTTTTTAAAACTCACCTGAGGTTTGCAATTTTTGTTTGTATTTCTTTTGTCCAAAAAATTTGAGTGTTTTTATTTTCTACATGCTTAGATTTATTTTGACTATCCTATTCTTCGTTATTCTTTTCTAGTTTCATTGAGTAATGTTCAAAAAATATGTTCTGTATGATCTCTAGGCAGAACATGTGAAGATTATGTTTATAAACTAATAAAATGCTTATTAAATATTCTATTAGTCTTTTAAAATGCTTATTTTAGTTTTGGGTGTAAAGTTTTATAGTTACTCAATATTATACCAAATTTGTTAGTCTTGTTAGTGAAATTCTAAAATCTCATTTTAAAAATTGAATCTGTTTTTGAGAAATGTGTTTTTGCCTTTCCAGTTTCTCCTTGAATTTATGTGCCTTTTGCTGTAGATATTTTGGTGGTTTGTTATGTGCTTGAAGATTCATGACTGTTATATCTTCTTTGTGAATTATCTCTTTAATCCATATGAAATTATTTCTTTCTGCCATTTCAGAATGTTTGCTATGAAATCATATTAGTATTGCTACACCTGATTTATTTATTAGCATTTTATCATGTATCTCATCTATTACTTAATTTATTACTTTTTTCTTGTGCCATCTGATTTTGGATAAGTCTGTTATAAATAGCACGCACTTAAACTATCATAATATGCCTTTTAATAGAGAATTTAACCTATTGAGATGACTAATATATCTCAAGTTATGGCAATGATCATCTCTTTAAATTTTCAAGGAAAACCACTTGTCAATGGAAATAAGATATAAAACTAAATTACTACAGGGAAAAAAGAGAAAGATTTCTACCAACCAAAGAAGACTAAAGAGAGGCAATCACCTACGCAGAAGGCAGCTTATGAACAAAGTCCCCAGCTACCCCCTCATGGCCTTCTGCATGCTCTCCATTCTCCCCAGCCACTCTAAAGATTTTTATGACTCATTTTGAATTTTAGTTATTGATGACTTTTTCTTTTATTAACCTTAATTGGAAGTCAGTTCTTCAATATTGCATTAAAGGTAATGATGATATTCACTTAAGTGAAAATTTGCTGGCTCTGCCTAGATAGTAAAAGGTCCCAGATACAGCAGCGAAAGTACTTGCTGTGCTATTGCTGTGATGTTGCACCGTTTCTACTGCCATCATGGTGGACTTCTGTATTTCACAGTTTTCTAGGGGATGGAAGCAAATTATCTTGGCGATGAAGAAATTTTTTGAAATTTGTAACATTTTTGAAATTAGTTTCCTGTTTATGGCTATTTATTCTAATATCTGGTGATTATTCATTGCCTTTTAATGTTTCTTTACACTTTATGGCAGGACAAGTTAATCAATCAGAGTGAATTATCTGAGAACTCTAAGGGTCAGCATTCTCTTTCCTTAGCATATCCCTTACCAGGAGGATATACATATGAGAGGCCTTCCCCTCGAGAATAGTTAGGGAATGGTTCCTGTTGAGGATTCGAGGGTCCATGCCTCCCTTTATCCTGCCTGGGTCTTAGCTGATGCACCTTATGTGCAGAGAAAAAGCTAGTAGAACAGAGAGAACTTTATCTAAAGCGACAGGGGTGTCTTGTAAGTCCTAGAAGGCAAGTCCTGCTGATTAAAACTGTTTGAAATGTGTACTTTTCTGAATAATAATATTTTCATTAAGGAAAAAACTGGATTGAAGATTGACACTTGCCTTCGAGGTAGCTGGGACCTGCCTGAAACTCAAGACTTAATCTGATAAATCTGTCCTTGGAGTTGATGCATCCTGATTTGATAAATCTGTCTTTGTTACAAGCTGGAAGAGAGAAATGCTCCCTCCAGATGGCCTGTGCACCTGGGCAGAAGCAGAGGGGGCAGGGAGTGGAGGTAGCAGAGGCATCTGTCACATCTGCACAGGGGGCAAGCACCTGGCCCATTCTTGCTTTTGAGACCCAGTGAAATAGGACCCTCAGGTCCTGACCAGTTACAGGATTGCATCTTCCTCCCTTGGAAGGGAAACAGAAAAGACTTAAGTAAGCTCTAGCTGGAGAGAGTGGGAAGAATGAGAATCTCACCTGAGAGAGGCAAAGAAAAAGCGCTAGAAGGACAAAGCCGTTCTCCTTCACGCCCTTCTGCTGCTGCTGCTGCTGTGCTTGCTGGTTTGTCTGCATCCTCACAGCTCCAATCAGCGCCCCCAGTTGTCCACATCCATCATGGACCCAGAAGTTCCCCAAATATTATTTTTCCTGCTTGCACCATTTTAATATTCCAATGACCTACAGATTGTTCTTGTCTCTTTTGTTTCAGTGGAAATTTAGGGAGGAGGAGATCTAAACATGTGGACTTTATCTACCTTCTTGAAATGAAAAGGCGACAGGTGGGTGAGGAGAAGGTAGAGGTCAAGGGGTGATAGAGGACGTGAAACCAACTGCTGAACAACATTTTTAGAACTGAGAGGCTTGGGACAAGAGGAAGTAGAGCCATTCCTACCTTCAAAGATTTTTATAATTTTGAGGTGGAGACAACATTAACTCCGGAGTAATTAGAGAGACCCAGGGCACGCGTGGTGCACAGAGGCAAGCCATGCTCTGGAACAAAGTTATGTCTCTGTTCTTCATTTCAGCCTCTGCACGCCTATGGCTGCCATTCTAGAATTCCTGTGTTCTCCTTTTCTACTTAATTCTTCCCCTCCTTCAAAAGCAGGAACCCATTCATGTGCTCCGTGGAAACCCTTTCAGACCATTTCTTGTCAACAATGGAAATCAGTTGAGTCCATGTCTTTTGAATCAGAACATTTTGTGTGCTGAGATGCAGAGGGGCACACCCCAGCCTGTCTTCTGAGGAGCATATGCATCTCTCCTTTTTGGGGATGGCTTCAGGCCTTGGTGTTCCTGCTGCTCTTTTCACACTTCCACAGGCTTTCTGCATCCTTTAAAGCATGTGTGTCTCATGCATTCCTTGATGCTATCACTAATTAATACTAATCAGTTCCTTGGGAAACTATCATATGCTTTTTGTATCTTAAGGAAGGAGTGTTTGTGGGAGTCAGTTACCTATTCACCATCTTTGTCTGCTCTGCTGTGGGTAACAGCTACATCGCTCAGCCTCCCTTGCTCTCTGCCGATGGACACTCTAGTGCAAGACTGGAAGGAGGGAAGTCAAGGCTTTTACACCTGCTTTCTATCTCAGACAGCATCTCCTCGGTGCTCGATTCTTCTAGGGGCAGCCCTTCCCCTTCCCTCTGTACTCCTGACTGTGGCCAGGCAGCCCCACTATGCTTATCCAGCTCTCAGCCCTGGGAGACCTGCCTTATACCCAGGACTGGGAATGACACCTGATGTTACTAGAATCTAGTTTGCCTCATTGTCCCTTTAGGCATCCCAATCTTCTGATACCTGCATTAACAGTTCCCATATTAAATTCCCTTTGTTTGAAATCCTAGCCTGGTTTCTGTTTTCTGACCAGACCCTACTGATAGAGCATTCGTCTAATCTCTCAACACTTTATTTATTGATTAAAAACAATTGTGCTGCTTCTACGTGTCAGGCACTGTGCTAGATGCCATGGATTGAAAAATAAAAGAGAAATAACTGGATAAGCAGCTGTTGTCTTGAAATTTGATGACTGGAAAAATGTGAGAGGCATCATCCTTGCCTTGAGCCCCTGCCATGCCCTTGGGCACTGAATGTTTGGTACATTTGTGTGTTTTGACTGAAGACCGAGACTACTCCTAAGGAAGGATATTTCAGAGTATAGACAGCTGTGTTTCCACTAGTAGTTAAACGTCATGTTCCTAATTGGATGTGAGCTCTGACTCTGTAGTGACCAAATAGGGTGGTGGCAGCTGAGGAGTTAAACCTGAATTTTAACTGAGGTTGAAATTTCACGTCGGACCGTTTCACGGTGCCTTGCAAGGAGCGCATCGTTGCTCTGTGGGGATAGAGACTCAATTTATGCTTCACCTCTGGCACTGTAAAGAGCACAAGTGTCCTAAAATTCCTTTATATTCTTGGAACAAGCAGATTGACTATCATTGCCAAACATTTCTAGCAGCCTTTGCCCAAGTATTCAAAGTGGAGTGAAACCCTTGAGATAGCATTGACCCAATCAGAATGCCAAGTACCACTTACAAGGCAGCCACCGTGTCTTACCCACAGAAGGAGCTCCTGATGGGAACTGATTTCAGAAATTGAATGAGGCGGACCCTCGTCAGATAGGGCTTTGCGCTTGAGCTACGATTCTTTAGGCAGAGCACAGTGTGGCTTCCCACTCAGGCTCTGCACTGCCCTCATGCAATTTGATGGATTGTTTAGCATTTATCAACCTCTGAAGCTCCATGCCCAGAAATGATATTTCTCTGGATTCAAAGCCTTTAAAAGGTTAGAGGAGTGCTAGATGAGATGGGTGGGTGATTTATTAGGTTGCTGGGCTATTTGGAGTTTCTTTGACTGTGGAGCAAATGTTGCTTAGTGCCCTGGATGATGATAAATGAAGCTCTCATAGGAGCTTGATCTCAGAGAAAGTCTCTCTGTTTGGTGAGCTGTGTAATTTCTTTGGTGTAGGGCAAAGTTCTTAATATTTCAATTTTTGAGGGGGTGTCATGGCCCCCTTGAAAATATGATAAAAGCTTTAGACTCTCACTAGAAAAATGCATTTACACATAATTTTGCATATAGTCCCTCTTAAATCCTTAAATTTGGGGGCTCCAGATGAATAATTATGAAGATAGAATATGAACAATAATGCATGTTAGAGGAACTGGTAGGCACCCTGTGTCTAAGAGGCTGGTCATATGATGCAGGCAGTTCCATAACCTCCCTCTGGCCTTTCGAAGCATACATTCCACTGATTCTGGAGAGGTGACAAAGGCTGTGTGTTCATGGTCACAGCAAGTCAAAGTTTGTGCTTGGGCAAAAGGCCTGAGACTTTTCTCCTTTGTGGTATAGCTAGGTGATGTCTGTTTTTTATTTTATTTTATTTTATTGCAAACATTTCCCTGTGGCTTTCATTTCTGTCACTGCATCGAAACCAGTCTTGTCAAATTTATCCACAACCCCAGTCTTTCCAAACCTGATATTTTATTCTTCCTCTTCTTTGGCAGCTTAGCAGCATTGACATAGAAGCCTCCTTTGTAGGCTTCTCCTCAACCGTCTGCATCATAAATGCTGGGGTGTCCCAGGGCTTTGACCTGAGATCTTATTTCATCACTCTCTTCTCTTATTCTTCCAATGGTTCCATCCAGTTCTACTGCTGTGAAAATCTCCTGGATGCTGATGATTCCAGCCCTGACCACTAAGCTGAGTTCTGACTCAGGCATTCAGCCACTTGCTTGAAACCACCATGCGGGTGAATAAACATCTCAAAATTCATTTATCCAAATGAAGTTCATGGCTGCCATTTTTTTTGAAATGGGAGAGGCTGGAAGAAAACCATCTGGGGTTCAAGTGGAGAGGTGACAGGTTGCCGGCTAAATATTTGCAGAGCACTCTTCCCTTGATATCTTCTACCTTACCTTGACCATCTGTTTCATCTGGAAATGCAGTCAGAGCTTCATCTCCAGCAGAGATCACCACTGCATTGGCTTTCTCCATTTTTGTTACTATAGGCCGCACTGCCTTCACTTTTCACCCGGTGTAAGGCAATAGCTTCCTCAAGGGTCTCTCTGCTGCCTCTTTCATCC
This sequence comes from Cebus imitator, assembly GCF_001604975.1. Taxonomy (NCBI): domain Eukaryota; kingdom Metazoa; phylum Chordata; class Mammalia; order Primates; family Cebidae; genus Cebus; species Cebus imitator. Next base: position 5,843,874 of record NW_016107335.1, on the reverse strand, counting down.
ATTCCTGTTATTCTTCCACTGGCAACTACAGTGACTCCTCAAGCTTTCGTTTGCCTCCTAAAACCTATCAGGGGATTCAGATTATCAGAATGAATAGGCTCCTTGTCATCTGTGGCCCTTCATTGGCTTCCTGTCTCGTACCCTCACATTCTCCACTATGTCGTAGCTAGGCTCAGTGGTTTTCTATTTTTTAAACATGTGAGGCTCTTGTCCTTCTTTGGGATTATAGAGAAAATGTGGCACAAATACATGAATTTTCGCATTACAATGCCTTATCTGAATCAGATTACAAGCTCCTTGAGCGCAAAGACCCAATGTAATGCTGTCCCCAACATCCCTGCCTTTCCCTCTGGCCTCCTTCCTTTGTCTTTGTCTAAGACAGTGACTGGTACTATTTCATTTGACTCTTTGTTTTCTGAGCACCTACTAAGTGTCAGGTTACAATTAAGTGCTCGGAGTTTAGTAGATGTTAGATGTTGAGGTTGTTTCTTACTTGTGAATACAAGCCGTCACAGGATGCGGACGGGAGTGAGGAGACACCTGTGGTGATAAATAAGAGGTGTGTCAGTGCAGATTTTTAACTTGGGTAGAACCTTATTATTCTGATGAAGTTTGAAAACTATCGTGAGCTAACTTTATTGCTTTGGATCAGTAATTGACTAAATAGTGCCTTAGTTGCTTGCAAGAGTAAATATAATTTCCCAACGTGCTCAATTCCCTCCTAGGCTATAGCTGAGAGACTCACACTTAATGGAAAATAATGATATCCCTAACTAGAGTAGACAACAAGCAAGGTAAACCGTTGCTTATCTTCCTGTCCTCTAATAAACATCTTCTACTAAGAGTTTTGTCTGAAACGCAGCAGAGCAGTAAATCAAAGCACGTTAAAGAGGGAAATATTACTCTTTTAGTAACAGACTACCTTCAGATGTAAACACAGCAACTATAAAATGTTAGGTGTGAGGCCATGTCTGTTCCGGTGTTATACTTGGATGTGGAGAATATATCTTTGCTTCAAGGCTTTGTCTGAAAACAAATACATTTAAAGCAAGTCTTGCTATATCATAACCAAACGTTTCCTTGCTAATGCAAGTGGAATTAGCTACCAGGTATAACCATTGCATAGAAGCTTAGCTCTCAGAGTTTAGTAGCAAGCTTAAGCATTTCCCATAAATTTTAAGCTGTTAGTTATAAAAGAGTAGAGCAACTTGGCCTCTTAGGTGGAGTGAGGATATTCTATTCTGGTTAAAAATCATAAGGGGCTTATGGAAATGAGTGGCATGCTGTTCTCTTGAAAAATGTAAGTATATGTTTTCATTTTCTGCTCAAATAAAAGTGAAATCAGAAAAGAGGAAACTTAGGCAAACGTGAGGGTCTTGTTTCTTTTCTTTTTTTTCCTGTCAGAAGAGTGAAGACTGTGATGCGAGCCTGTACCCAAGAGATTTTATTCCCCACAGTTTTTTTTTTTTATTGTGGTAAAATACCACATCACATAAAGTTTATTATCTGAGCCACTTTAAATTTACAGTTCAGTGGCAATAAATACATTTATAATGTTGCACAACCATCACCACCATCTGTCTCCACGTCTTTTCATCTTGCAAAACCGAAACTCTGTACCCATTAAACAATAACTATCCATTCCCTTCTATCCCAGCCCCGGGTAACCACCATTCTACTTTCTGTCTCTGATTTTGAACTAATATAAGTATCTCATGTAAGTGAAATCATGAAGCATTTGTCTTTTTGTGATTGGCTTATTGCATGTAGCATAATGTCTTCAAGTTTCATCCATGCTGTACATGTTACAGGATTTTCTTTCTTTGTAGGACGGACTAACAATCCACTGTCTGTGTAGACCATGTTTTGCTTATCCATTCATCTGTTGATGGATACTTGGGTTACTTCCACATTTAGACATTGGGGTAATACTGCTATAAGCAAGGTTATACACATAACTTTTGGGGACCCTATTTTTCATTCTGCCAAGTATATACCCAGAAGTATAATTGCTGTATCTCATAGTAATATATTTTTAATTTTTTCAGGAAACAACATACTGTTTTCTACAGTGACTGCAAAAGTTTACATTCCCACCAACCATGTAAAATTTCTTCACATCCTTGCCAAGGATGTTGTGATCTGTTTTTATTTTATTTTATAGAAGCCATCCTAATGGATGTGAAGTGGTATCTCATTGTAGTTTTGATGTGCATTTCCCTAATAATTAGCAATGATGAACATTTTCTCATGTGCTTATTGGCCATTTTATATCTTATTTGGAGAAATGTCTATTTAAGTCCTTTGCTCATTTTTGAATTGAATTGTTGTTGAGTTTTAGGAGTTCTTTATATATTCTGGATATTAATCTCTTAATAGATATATTATTGGCAATATTTTCTCCCATTTAGTGGATTGCACTTTTACTTAGTTGATATTGTATTTAGATGCACAAAATTTGTAATTTCATGAAGTCCAATTTGTCTATTTTTTATTTTGTTGCCTGTGTTTTTGGTGTTATAATCAAGAAATCATTGTCAAGTGTGATGCTGTGAAGCTTTTGTCCTATATTTTCTTCTACTTTTAGGTCTTATGTTTAAGTCTTTGATCCATTTTGACTTTGTATATGGTGTTAGGTTAGGATCCGACTTTATTCTTTTGCATGTGGATATTTAGTTTTCCCAGCACCATATGTTGAAAAAATGATCTTTTCCCCATTATATGGCCTTGACAGCCTTGTTAAAAGTCATTGGATCATATTATGTAAGAATGTATTTCTGGGCTTTCTATTCGATTCTAGTGGTTTATATGTCTGTCTTTATGCCAGTATTAGACTGTTTTGATTATTGTAACTCTGTAGTAAGTTTTGAGATCAGAAAGTGTGAATCTCCCAACTTTGCTTCCTTTGAAAGATTTTTTAGTTAGGGTTCCTTGAAATTTCATATTTATTCTAGAATAGATTTTTCTATCTCTGCAAAAAATCATTGTGGTTTTGATAGGAATTGCATAAATCTGTAAATTGCTTTGTATAGTATTGACATCTTAACAGTATTGCCTTCCAATCCATGAACATGGGTTATGTTTCCATTTGTTTATGTCTTCTTTAGTTTCTTTGTATTAGCAGTGTTTTATTGTGTTCATTATACAAATCTTTCACCTCCTTGGTCGAATTAATTTCTAATTATTTTATTCTTTTAGATGTTATTTCAAGTGGAACTGTTTCTGTAAATTCCTTTTTGTATTGTTAATTGTTAGTGAACAGAAATGCAACTGATTTTTATGTGTTGACTCTGTACCTTGCAACTTTGCTAAACCTATTAATTCTAACAGCTTTTTGGGGGGAACCTTTAGAGTTTTCTATATATAAGATCACATTATCTGTGAACAGAGATCATTTTCCTTCTTCCTTCTCAGTTTAAATGCATTTTATATATTGTTCATGCCTAACTTCTCTTGCTAGAATATCCAGTATGATGTTGAATAGAAATGATGCAAGTGAACATCTTTGCCTTGTTTCTGATCTTGGAGGAAAAGCTGTCAGTCTTTCATCCGTTAAGTATACAATGTTTGCTGTGGGTTTTTCTTATGTGGCTTTTTATTGTGTTGAGGTAATTTCCTTCTATTTCTGGTTTCTTGAGTGTAATTTTGTCAAATGCTTTTTCTGCATCTATTAAGATATTCACTTGGCTTTTCCCTTCATTCTATAAAAGGAATATGTTACACTGATCAACTTTAGTGTGTTACACCATACTCACAACTTAGGAATAAATCCTACTTTGTCATAGTATATGATTCTTTTAATATACTGTTGAATTTGATTTACTAGTACTTGTTTGAGGATTTTTGCATCAATATGCATAAGAGATATGGTTTTCTTTTCAATGGTACTTTGGCTTTGAGTTCAGAGTAATGCTGGCTTCATAGAATGAGTTAGGAAGTGTTATTTTCTGTTCAGTTTTATGGAAAAATTTGAGAAAGATAGGTATTAGTTCTTTACATGTTTGGTAAAATTCACCAGTGAAGCCATTAGGTCCAGAGCATTTCTTTTGTTTTTATTTTCATTTTTAAAATTATACTTTAAGTTCTGGGGTATATGTGTGGATCATGCAGGATTGTTACGTAGGTACACACATGCCATGGTCGTTTGCTGCATTCATCAATCACCCTGTCATCTACATTAGGTATTTCTCCTTTTAACCCTTCCTAATCCCCCCACCCTCTGTTCTCCTTCCCCTAACTCCCCCATGCCCTGAAAGGCCCTGGTGTGTGATGTGCCCCTCCCTGTGTCCATGTGTTCTCATTGTTCAACATCCACTTATGAGTGAGAACATGTGGTGTTTGGTTTTCTGTTCTTGTGTCAGTTTGCTGAGAATGATGGTTTCCAGCTTTATCCAAGTCCCCACAAAGGACAAGAACTCATCATTTTTTATGGCTGCTATAGGTCTAGCCAGATTTTCTATTTCTTTGCAATTTAGTCTTGGTAGGCCGTTTTTTTCCCTAGAAATTTGTCCATATTATCTAGGTTATTCAATTTTTGTTTTACTATCATACATAGCACTCTCTTATAATTATTTTTATTTCTCTAGATCCAGTAGCAGTGTCCCTGCAGTTCTGATTTTAATATTTTGAGTCTTCTCTCTTTTAAAATTTAAATCCATCTAGCTAAAAGTTTCTCAATTTTGTTGATCCTTTCATAGAACCAGCTTTGGTTTTATTGTTTTTCTATTCTCTGTTTCACTTACCTCTGCCCTAATCTTTATTATTATCTTCCTTCTGCTAAATTTGGGTTTAGTTTGTTCTTTTTCTGGTTTCTTAAGTTGTAAAGTTAGATTGTTAATTTGAAATCTTTTTTGCTTTTTAAATGTATGTGTTATAGCTATAAAATTTCTTCTTAGCAATGCTTTCATTGCATTCCATAAATTTTGGTATGCTGTGTTTTTGTTTTCATTTATGTCTAAACATTATTTTCTAGTGTCTTGCACCCTCCCAAGCCTAAACCAGGAAAAAGTTAAAACTCCGAATAAACCAATAACAAGGGCTAAATTTGAGGCAGCAAATAAGAGCCCATCAACCAAAAAAAGTCCAGGTCCAGATGGGTTCACAGCCGAATTCGACCAGACATACGAAGAGGAGCTGGTACCACTCCTTCTGAAACTATTCCAAATGATCCAAAAAGAGGGAATCCTTTCCAAATCATTTTATGAGACCAACATCATCCTGATACCGAAACCCAGCAGAGACTCAACAAAGAAAGAAAGCTTCAGACCAATATCCATGATGAACTTAGATGCAAAAATCTTCAATAAAATATTGGCAAACTGATTGTAACAGCACATCAAAAAGCTTATCCATCACAATCAAGTAGGCTTCATCTTGGGGATGCACGGCTGGTTCAATATAAGCAAGCCTACAAACATAATCCACTACATAAGCAGAACCAAAGACAAAAACCACATGATCATCTCAATAGATGCAGAGAAGGCCTTTGACAAAATTCAACAGCAATTTATGCTAAATACTCTCAATAAACTAGTGTCCCTTGTAATATCTTCTTTGAGCTATTGGTTGTTTAAGGGTGTGTTATTTAATTTCCACAAATTTGTGAGTTTTCAGTTTTATTCCTGTTATTTATTTTTTATTGTAGGGTTTTGACTTGCCTTTTAAAAAAATAGTACTTTAGGTTCTGGGGTACATATGCAGATCATGCGGGATTCTTGCATAGGTATATACATGGCAAGGTGGTTTGCTTCCTCCATCCCCCTGTCACCTGCATCTGGCATTTTTCCTCATGTTATCTCTCCCTAGCCTCCCCACCCTCACTGGCTGTCCTCCCTAGCCCCGCCAACATACCCCAGTGTGTGATGTTCCCTTCCCTGTGTCCATGTATTCTCATTGTTCAACACCCGCCTATGAGTGAGAACATGCGGTGTTTGATTTTCTGTTCTTCTGTCAGCTTGCTGAGAATGATGGTTTCCAGATTCATCCATGTCCCCACAAAGGACACAAACTCATCCTTTTTTACGGCTGTATAGTATTCCATGGTATATATGTGCCACATTTTCCTTTTATTTTTAACTTCATCTATTGTGGTTAGAGAAGATACATTGCATGACATCTATCTTTAAAAATCTACTGAGACTTAATTGGTGAGCTAGCATATGGCATATCCTGGAAAATGTCCCATGTGCCCTTTCGAAAAATGTGTATATTGTTGCTATTGGGCAGAATGTTCTATGTATGTCTGTAAAATCTTGTTGGCTTATTGTGTTGTTTAAGTCCCCTGTTTTCTTATGTATTCTCTGTATGTTGTTCTATACATTACTGAAGGGGGGGCACTGAAACCTTCAATTATTATTATAGAACTACTTTCTCTTCAGTTCTGTCAGTTTTGCTTTGTATATTTTAATGGTCTGTTATTAAGTGTGTAAATGTTTATAACTGTTATAACTTCTTGCTTTTTGAGACAGGGTCTCACTCTGCTGCCCAGGCTGGAGTACAGTGGCATGATTATAGCTCACTGCAGTCTCCACCCCCAAGGCTCAAACAGTCCTCCCTCCTTGGTCTCCCAGATATTTCTGACTACCGGCATGCACCACCACATCTGGCTATTTTTTAAAAGTTTTGGTAGAGATGGGGCCTTACGACATTGTCCAGAGTGGTCTGGAACTTCTGAGTTCAAGTGATTCTCTCTCACTGGCCTCTCAAAGTGCTGAGATTATGGGCTTGAGCCACTACACCTGGACTATAATTGTTATAACTTCTTACTCTATTGAAATGTTTGTTAATATATATCCTTTTTTTGTCTTTTGTAAACATATTTTTAAATCTATAAAAAAAATATTTTAAAAATCTAAAAAAAAATTGCAACAGTTTAGGTGATCATATGCTCTAAGGCAATGCTCCAGTGAGCATTTGAGCTTTCTTTCTCTTTATTGATTCTGAACTTTTGAATTTGGGATGCTCAGCCAGTAAGTGTAATGTAAATATTTTTTAAAATCTAAAATTTAAAACACTTCTGGTCCCAAATATTTTAGATAAGAGACACTGACCCTTTATAGCCATTCCTGCTCTCTTTGGGTGACTATTTGCATAAGTTCTTCGATCTTTTTCCATTCCTTCACTTTCATCCTACTTGTATCTTTGGATTTAAAGTGACCCTCTTGTAGTCAGCATATAATTAGATCATGTATATTTATGCATTGCGCTACTCTTTGTCTTTTAATTGGACACTGATAAGAAAGGACTTACTTTTGTCATTTTACTACTTGTTTTCTATACATCTTATAGCTTTTTTATTTCTTGCATTGTCTTTTTGTGTGTGTCTAGTTGATTTTTTTGTATTGAAATGTTGAAATGCTTTATCATTTCCTTTTGTGTATGTTCTATACTATTTTCTTTATGGTTATCATAGGGACTACATTTAACATCCTAATGTTGTAATGCTCTAATTTAAATTTATATTGTTTAACAACATACAAATACTCTGCTTTTTTACAGTTCCATCCCCAATCCTTTTGGTTGTTGATGTCATAAAATTATATCCTCTTATAAGCATACCTTATTTTATTGTACCTCACTTTACTGCACTTTGGAAATCTTGAATTTTTTACTAATTGATGGTTTGCAGGAACCCTATGTCAAGCAAGTCTATTAGCATGATTTTTTTTCAGCAGCATGTGCTCACCTCATCAGCATTTTTAGAAATATAGTATTTTTAAATTGAAGTATGCACATTTTAAAGACATAATGCTATTTTATACATCATAGACAACAGAATAATATTAATATAACTTTTATATGCACTGGGAAACCAAAAAATTTGTGTGGCTTTCTTTATTATGATTTTTGCTTTATTGTGGTAGTCTGGACCTGAACCCACCATATTTCTGATGGAGGTCTGTACGTGGTGTGTCTCAAAATACAAACTAATAATTCTTTAAAATGCATTAGTCTCTTAAATTATGTAGAAAACAAAATGTGGAGTTATAAAACAAAGTTGTAATCATACTAGCTTTTAGACTAATAATTGTTATTCTTTCAATGTATTAGTCTATGCTCTAATCTTCATTTTTTTCCTTCTGCTGTTTGGGCTTACTTTGATCTTTTTCTACTTCCTTGAGGTTTAACTTTAGGTTGCTTATTTGAGATAGTCTTCTTTTTGATGTAGGTGTTTCTTACTATAAAATTCCCTCTCAGAATTGCTTTTGCTGCATCCCATAAATTTCTGTATGTTGCATTTTTATTTTAGCTTATCTAAAAATATTTTTACATTTCTCTTTTAATTTCTTGCTTGACCCTTTGGTTTTTCAGAAGCAAGCTGTTTAATTGCCATGTATTTTTGAGTTTTCCAATATTTCTCCTGTTATTGATTTCTCTTAAATCGTGTAGAGAACAGACTGTTGTTACAACAAAACTAGCTTTTTAAATTGTCCGTGTGCTTACCATTGTTGGAATCTTTATTTTTTCTTGAACTCCTGACCTCATTATCCACTCGCCTCAGTCTTCTAAAGTGCCGGGTCTACAGGTATGAGCCATCATGTCTGGCATTATTTTTTCAAATATATTTGAGTTACTGTCTAGTTTTCATTTCACCCTGTAGGACTCTGTTAGAGTATTTCTTGTAGAGCAGATCTAGTGGTTATGAACCCCTCAGCTTTTGTTCATCTGTGGATATCTTAATTTCTCCCTCACTTTTGAAAACACAGTTTTGCTGGATATAGGATTCTTGGTCGATAAGTTTTTTTTTTTTAAACACTTTGCAGGTATTGGCTCACTGCCTCATGACTTCCAAAGTTTCTCATGGTAAATCTATTGTTAATCTTATTGACAGTCACTTATATGTGATGAGTTTTCTGTCTCTTGCTGTTTTTGAGACTGTTTTTAAACATTTGATTATATTGTATGGGTCTTTTTGAGTTTTTCTTACTTGAAATTTGTTGAGCTTCTTGAATGTTTACATTCATGTCTTCTATCAAGTTTGGGAAATTTTCAGTGATTGTTTAAAAAATCTTTTCTCTTCTCCTTTCTCTCTCTCTTCTCCTTCTGCTATTCCCACAATACAATGCATGTGATGGTTCCCACGGTGAAGTCTTACATGTACTTTTGGCTCTGTTTGCTTTTATCCAACTATTTTTTCTTTCTATATCTCAGACTTGATAATTCCCATTGTCCTATTTTCAAGTTCTCTGATTCTTTATTCTCCCTGCTCAAATCTGACTTTGAATCCCTGTCTAGGGATTTAAATTTTAAATTTTAGTTATTGTACTTTTCAGCTCTAGGTTTTTGTTTGTTTGTTTTTAAGCTTTCTTTCTCTTTATTGGTATTTCCATTTTGTTCAGACATCATTTTCTTGACTTCCTATGTCTTCCTTTACTTCTTCAAACATCTCTAAGATGGTTATTTAAAACTTTTTGTCTAGCAGATCAGCCATCAGATATTTTTCAGGGACAGTTTCTGCTGGATAATTTTTTCATTTGAATGTGCCATGCTTTGCTGTTTCTTCATATGCTTTACAGTTTTTTATTGTGTTGAAGTCTGGACATTTGAATCTAATAATGTGGGAGCTCTGGAAAGCAGATTCTTCTCCTTCTTTAGAGTTTGCTGGTTTTGTTATTATTTTTGTTTGTTGTTTTCATTTTTTGACTATTGTAGTCTGTCTCTGTGCCAAGGGTAAGCCTAAAGTATAAACTTAAAGTTTTCTTAGGTCTTTTCTGAGCCTACATCTTTCTCTGGGCATGTGAAGACAGTTTCTATGTTTTCCTGTATATGTGGATGCTTTTGAATGTCCTGGTCTTTAATGGTTGGCTCTTACAGGGGAATAAGAAAAACATTAATCAAGGGAAAAAAGGCACTGGCTGTTTAAATTCCCTGGAAGTCCCTTCAGTCAGAGGGAGAGGGGCTAGGAACACCAGCGTGGGGAGGTAAAACAACAATGGCTGCTAGACCCTTTGACTGTACCTCTGTGATCAGAAATAGTAATTAGTGATCAGAGCACAGATCTCTGATATTTGGAGGGCAGGGTGCTTCTTGCCCACCCACACATGGTGTGCAAGCTCCTCCAAGAACACATGCCCAACTGCCTGCCATGGGGTAGGGGGCAAATGATGGGTAACTGCTAGTATACTAAGAGCTGAAATTGACCAAAATATGGGCAATTTACCATCCAACCCTTCCCCTGTAGCCTCCAAGGGGAGCCTCAAAGTGATTCCCGATCTCTAAGATAGTTACATGAGACAGATTCTTCCATTGCAATTGTTGTCTAGGTGAGGAGATGAATTCCTGGTGCTTCTTACTTCATCATCTTCCCAGAATCCCCAAGAGCCTTTTGATGGAAGCTGCCCTGAACATGAGAACTACAGAATGAGGAGCTTACACATGGTTGAAGACATTATGCTAACACTAGTGAGAAGACATAAAGTAACAGGGCTTCTAGCTTGCCTATCAGATCTATGCACTAAAATAAATGGTAGTTTTAAAGTGTTCTCTTGGCTGGGGGAGGGCACTACATTTCTAAACATATGGCAAAAAAATGGTGTTACCTTTTAAAAACTCTAAGAATTATCTTAAGAAGCAATTTAAGCTAAATTAGCTTTAGTAGGTTAACTTTTGACCAAAAATGGTAATAGTTTACCTTAAAACTGGACTTATAATGACTTTGGCTACTTCTAAATATTAAATTTTCCCTCCAAGCTTGAGGACGTAGCACCTGGAAAGATGCTAAAGATAAAAAATGCTGAAGTGGATTGATGGCTCTTCTGAAAGAGAAGTTTAAAAACTGATGTATGCTGCAGTAGCATCAGACACATGTGTAGAGTATTTCAGAGGGCTTACCCTGAATTGACCAAAACTCAGTTATATGAATGCAAGTATCAGTCAAGCTAATTTACTATCACATGTTCCATATGGATTCAGCAGGCAACTGACGCAAACATTTTGTTTAAGCCTGCTGTGAAAACTGGGTTGAATTCAATGAGTGAAGCATAAATTTAGGAGTAAGATAGGTGGATATCTAAATATTTCCATTTGACCTATATTTTTCTTATGAAGTCCATTTAGATCTTTTTATTATTAAATTACTTTAGTGAATTCTTCAGGTCAGAGCAGCACAACTGTATGAAAAGCGTTCTAATTTGTAGGCTATTTCTGTGCTTTCTTTACTGTTCCTTCCTCTATACTCAACCAGGTATAAACTACACTTCTTATAGGGTATGCTAACTTTTTATGTGAAATTCAACTCAAACATTTATTCTTGAGCATCTTCTAAGGGCCAAAAGACCACGACTCCTATTTCATACTTTGCCACTTCCAATTGGGAGTAATTATTTACTTTTCATAAGGTTTACCTCTATAAAATTGGATCATGTCCTAATTATTTCCTGGCATTATTAGGATTAATTGCTCATTAAAGTTCCTTGTATGTTTTAAACAGTATGTGAATAAGGTATATTATTGTTACTGTTATTATTTTTTGCCATTACCACCTCCTTCATTACTCATCTAGTAGCAACTCATTTCATATGTACTCAGAGTATCCAGAAAAAAAACACTGATTCCAGCTTTGACAACTGTAAGATGATCCCAGTGTCCTGCCAGGTCCTTCCGTATTTTTCCACTACAGAAAACATGATGCGAGTGATTTAGCCATTAAAAACAAAACGAGAAACATCCGAGCTGGCGCCTTGCTGTGTTGTTGGCAAACCCTGTGCTTTCCTGCCCTGCTTCTCTGCGTGTGGCTACATCGCCCTTTTTCTTTCCGTCATATTATGATTCCAGTGTTTGGGCAGGTCATCTCAATTGGGGGACATTCAACCTGCAAGCTGAGTCAATGTGGATTTGCTTTCCCTCAGTATCCATCTTTCAGTTCAATTATTTAGCAGTAAGAATATCAATAATGAACATTATGGGGAGGACTTGGCAATCTACTGACAGTGTAAGACCTTCAGAAGCTAGATACCACCCCTTTGTTGGCTCTTAAATCTTGCTTTGGTACATTCCCTGTCCAGTCTCCTGGGTGAGTGCTGACACTGAGTGCTGACATGGAATTACTAGCACTGCACCTCACCAGTGCCTAAGGAGTGTCATTTTAAATAAAAAAGCCAGCAGGGCACGGTGGCTCACACCTGTAATCCCAGCACTTTGGGAAGCTGAGGCGGGCAGATCAGTACTTTGGGACCAGTCTGACCAACATGGCAAAACCCCATCTCTACTAAAAATACAAAAATTAGCCAGGCATCATGGCGGGTGTGGTTAATCCCAGCTATCTGAGAGGCTGAGGCAGGAGAATCACTTGAATCCAGGAGGCAGAGGTTGCAGTGAGCCAAGATCGCACCACTGCACTCCAGTCTGGTGACAGAGTGAGACTCTGTCTGAAAAAATAAAATAAAATAAAAATAAAAAACTGAAAAAGCCAGGCAAACTTTCCAAACTACAACCTCTGTCCTGCTTGGCCATCTGTCTTCCTCTGCCCACACCCAACTCTTCTCACTCTGCACCTAATGGTTTCTCATCTGGTTGGAATTTGGCCCTCGACAGCTCTCATGCATGGTTACCTGTGGAGCCAGCTTTCTGCACTGCTGATGAAACATCATGAGCAGCTGCATCCACAGGAAAGCTGGCTCTCTCCAGCCTGGACTCACTCTCAGTGCGGTGCTGATATTCTACTCCCCGTTCACAAAGGTGCTGGTTTCACAAGTCCAGTTTTAAATTTTTACAAAACCTGTAACTCATGAAGATTTTCCTGCCCACAATGTTGGAAGTCCCTTGTGATTGTAATTGGAAAGTTTCAATATTGTTGATGATTTAAGATGCAAATATTAGGGGATTGTAAGCAATACATAAGTAAGTTATTACATGTAAATGGCTTGAAACAGCACCTGACCTGTGGTAAGCACTACGGGTGTATGTAATGTACCATGGTTTGCATCTGGAATCAACACTAATGGGGGATCTCTGCAATCACAACACAGGTGGACAGGTTCCACACACTCCCCATCTAAAGCCCTTCAGACCAGATGTGGTTTGAGTAAAAGTCTTTTCCTCACTATCTTTTTATGGTGCCTATGCCACATATAGTGTTACATCCTCAGCAGCATCCCATTACTAAACCTGTTACCATTTTCTCAGAGCAATATATGAATATTTATGATTAGTGGGGAAAATGTAGACTATAAATCACCTCATTTTAGTTCAGATCAAAGTGCTGCCAAAAAGTTATGAAAACAAATTTCTCAGAATTTCTTGTGTTTTGGAATTGTGAATATGGGATTATGGACCTGTATTAGTCAAGGTTCTCTGTTGGGGTCATCACCTGTGGGGGTCGGTCCTGCAGACCCTGACTCAATGATGGATAAATAAATTCACTCACACACAGAATACAGTGAATGAGTGGGCTGGGGTGTCCAGGCCACTACCAGATACTTGAGGAGAGCGCTGTAAAGAGATAGCAGCTACTGGCCCCCTACATCCTGGCCTCTCGCCTTTATTCAGCACACATTAAATGAAAAAAGCTTTGAGTCAACACCGTTAGAGTGGAGAGATTAAAGGACAGTTTCTGAGGCCTAAAGTAAACACCATTAGTGGGTAATATCCCTGGCTGACCTCCCGCACTGAAAGAGCCTCTCCCACTGGAATGATTAAAGGTTAGTTTATAGGACCACAGGAGTAAACAAGTTATTCAGATAAACTGCCCCACATTTCCTAGCTATTTGCTTTTCTTATCAACTAAAGGTAAAGGAGATAAGGCTGCCTTCAGCTGAAACTTCTACTAAAACTATGCAAACTTTTCAGCCTTCCAAGAATGTTTATGACTATATAACTTTCTCTAATATTTTTCCTTAATATTTTTGCCACTACCCTGACTGAACTCCCACAGTTCTCCAGAGAAATATCACACGCACACACACACACACACACACACACACACACACACACACACACACACGGTAGGAATTGAGTCATGTTATTGTGGAGCTAAGAAGTCCCACAATCTGCTTTCTGCAAACTGGAGAACCCTGCCAGGTATGGTGGCTCATGCCTGTAATCCCAGCAGTTTGGAAGACTGAGGCCAGCAGATTGCTTGAGTCCAGGAGTTTGTCACCAGCCTGGGCCATATGGCAAAACACTGTCTCTACTGAAAATACAAAAATTAGCTGGGCACAGTGGTGCACACCGGTAGTCCCAGCAACTTGAGAAAGGGTATCCTGCTGAGGCGGGAGCATCACTTGAGCATGGGAGGCTGAGGTTGCAGTGAGCCGAGATTGTGCCACTGCACCCCAGCCTGTGCAACAGAGACAGGCCCCGCCTCAAAACCAACCAACCAAACAAACAAAAATACCCGGAGAACCAGAAAAGCCAGTGGTGTAGCTCAGTTTGAGTCTGAAGGCTTGAGAGCAGGAGTGCCAGTGTCCGAGGGCAGGAGAAGATGGATGTCCCAGGTCCAGAAGAGAGAGAAAATTCACACTTCTGCTGTCTTTTGGTTCTATTTGGGCATTTGAGGGATGGGTTGGTGCCCACCCATGTCGGTGAGGGGAGATCTCCCTTACACAGTCTGCTGATTCCAATGCTAATCTCTTCTGCAAACACCTTCACAGGCACATTGGAAATAACGTCTTACCAGCTACCTGGCCACTCTTTCATCCAGTCAGGCTAATGCTTAAAATTTACCATTATAAGACCTGTGTTAGTGTCACTGGTCTACAGAAGAGGAACCTGAAGCAACCAGAGGTACCAAACCTCGCCCACAGTCAGAGCAGGATTTTGGTTGCAGGCAGAGTGGTCCCAGGCTTCTGCTCGTACCTAATGTGCAGCGGAGGCTGAGTCAAACATCTACATTGATTGATACCTGTCTCAGATGCTGTGTTGATATGGAGCTCAACTAGGGCTTATGTCTTTGTTGTTTTCTTTGTACTGAACATGCAATTGTGGAGATATTGAGATTGTTTATGGAGTGACTGTGTGTTGAAGGAGAGCAACCTTTAGGGGACCCTTGAATTTGACTCTTTAATTTGGGACAGAGGGAGCCTCAGCTTTGTCCTTACTTGTGATTCTTTTCCTCTTTCTCTGCCTTTTTCCCAGTTTTTCTTGTCACGTGACTGTGCCCTGACTGCCACTTTGTGTCCTACTCAGATCCCCTGATCTGCCCCAGAGGCCCAGGGAAGGGTCCTGCGTGACAAAGACTCCATGTGCCTCTGCCTCTGCTGCATGTGAGCAGGGTGGACTAGAAGTGTTGGAGAGTTAATGCCCTTGAACAAGTCTCAACCTGTGAGGAGGGGAGATGATGGACAAATGTGCAGCCTTGCCCCTCAATAGGAAAGTTCAAAGGGGTGTTGGGTCCTCATCTCACAGAAATAAACCACTCATGAATGCGTCGTCACTGCCTTTGCTGTCTTCTCTGTCTCACTCCCCAGCTCCTAGTAGGTGTGGTATGCTGTGACCATGGGTCATCAAATGCTGCATGACTGGAGCTGCCCGTCAGGAACCGGGCCTTGTCGGATCCACCGACTCCTAAGGTTCAGCAGGCACCACCACTACAGGACCACTTTCTTCCTTCTCAGCAATAAAGGATACCCTTTGTCATCTTTCCTTACCTCTGCAGTAAAACCACCTCATGCCTGTTGATGGGTAATTGTCAGGGATCCATCTGGGACCATTCTATTGAATTTCAAAGGCAAGCTTTGCTGATAATTTTTTCCCCAATCTCACTGTGAAAGGATGCTTCACTGCAGTGGTGATGGTTGTTCCTGTGTGGGAGTAATTTTGTTCTCTCTCCTTTTTCATCAGTGTATTTTATACATACAGCAAAATGATGTTTTGCAATATTAATTTATGACTCATTCCCTTTGCATCCCACAATTTCCCCTTATATATTCACCCATATGAGCTGGGAGCAGTCTTAATATTTCATGTCAAGGAAGTAAGTGTATGGGAGAGTTTAAGGTAAAGTGGTGTGTACAACCCATCCTCCCTGCGTAGAGCTTAAAACAATTTGGGGCAAATTAGAAAAATCTTGCAGAAGCAGCAGGGGGAGGGACCAGTACTGAGACCAAAACTACCTTTTGGCTCCTGATACTCAGAATTTCTGCTACAGTGGTAACCAGAGCCCAGAGGGCACTGCATGGAGCCTCCAGGAGGATGGGACTGACTTTCTGAAGATGCCAGTGGCTTGTGTGCAGCAGGGAGGCAGGACCGAGGGCCCTGGGGACACCTCGGGAGCAAGCTGTGTGGGCTGGTGGCTGAGGACAGATTCTCTTCCACAAATGCCTGGGCACTTTGGAGATGGGAAAATCCTAATCAGATCAGTCTTCTGGTGGAATGGGGACCTCAGTAAGTAATGAAGCTGGTCGACAAAAGAAATACTGTTGTTGCTGTTGTTTTGCTTTCTTGAATTTTGGGGCTGAGAATCACTGCTACCATAGAAGGCAACCAAGTCTAGAATCAACAAACATACTTGCGAAGTGCTTATAACATGGATAGAGTACAGCCCTTTGAATCTAGGCCAACTCTTTTTCAAGACAATACCAATAATACTCTTGGAAAATAGATGGTAAGAGAAGTTGTCTTCTCAAAATTCCTGTTGAATTAGGAAATGCCAGTAGCCTCTGATGCCACTGTGAAAAGAAAATGAAGACTTGGAATTTCCATTCACTCTGCCAAAAGAAAAACTTAAGCTGAAAGCTGAGTCATGCGAAAAAACTGCCTTGCCTTTTTGTTCTGAAGCAAAGAGCTACAAATAAAAAGTTAAATATCTCTACAAGTAGCTACTATATGTTCACCTTATCTTGTGTAAAGTGCTGATGTACTGAGTGTGAGAAGATGAATGCATACGGTTCCTCTACCTTTTCTTTTCTTTTTTTTTGCATTGTATGGATTCAGTAATGTAACCATATCTTCCCTCTTTCCTCTCCAGCCTGCTTTGCCCCATTGGTTACTGAAGTTCTCAAAATCATCTTTAAAGAAAGGCAATGAGCTCCCTGTCAGGCATGTCTTTAACCTTGTCAAAATAAACTACATTGATTGAGACCTGTCTCAGATGCCTTTTGGTTTCCAGCGCCAAGTTGAAGAATACTTTGATGGGCTAGCCAGATCCTGGATGGACACTTGGTGATCAAAAAGGAGAAGAGAGAGGGAGAAAGAGAGCAGGTGCAGCCTTGTTAGCCTTGGCTGATAAGATTAGATTATCTACAGATTTCAGGAGAGGCTTATTGTGCTGTTCAAGACCCTTATGCTGGACTCTGAGTTTGTGAGAGTGGAAACTATTCCTAGAGAGTGAAGGTGAATCCAGTAGCTCCAACTCAAACTCTGCTGTCCATCCAGGATAAGCAAGGGCCATCACAGCAGCTTCAAGGCATGGCTGATGCATCGTCGGGTTTTGGGAAGACAAATGAGTCATTTCTGCGGACTCTGAGACAAAGCAAAAACATGCTGGAGCCCCTCCAGATGGGCCTACCCCTCAATAGAGACCAGATACAGTAGCGTTGTGCCTTGGAGAATTGCAGGCTTCAAAAGAGATGGGCTCTTTGAAGCCTTGATATGGGACCATTTCTAAAGTCACCACTAAAAGATTACACAAGCTCACATGTTCAGTATTTTAGTTTTTCTTTGAGGCAATATGACTGTTTTATGATAGATTCATCCCCCAAAAACCACGCTCCTAGTAATGCCAAATCCAAGGTGTATTGGAGACATGGTAGGGCAAGTATGGAGATGGGATGGGTGCAAGCATCACAGGAGACAGAGGAATGAGAGAATGGAGTCCATTTGGTTTTGCAAGAGTCAGCATTTGCTTTTATCCAAAAGACAAGTCATAACAAGTCCTGGAGAGGATGTGGAGAACGGGGAACTCTTGTACACAGTTGGTGAGAATGTAAGTTACTACAACCACTATGGAGCAGAGTTTGGAGGTTCCTCTAGAACTAAAAATGGAGCTACCATAGGATCTAGCAATCCCACTGCTGGGTATATACCAGGAAAATAGCAGGGGAAAGAAGGGAAAACAGTATATTGAAGAGTGACTGCACTCCCATGTTTATTGCAGCACTGTTCACAATAGCCAACATTTGGAAGAGTGTCCATCAACAGATGAATGGATAAAGAAAATGTGGTACATGTACACAATGGAGTACTAGTCAGCCATAAAAAGAATGACAGCCTGTTATTTGGAATGACATGGATGGAACTAGAGGTCATCATGTTAAGTGAAATCAGCCAGACACAGGAAAACATTGCATGTTGTCACTTATTTGTAGGATGTAAAAACCAGAACAATTGAATTCATGGAGATAGAGAGAAAAATAATGGTTACCAGAGCGGGGAAGGGCAGAGAGGAATGTTGGGGATATGGGGATGGTTACATGAGTACAAAAAAAATTAGGAAGAATGAATAAAACTAGTATTTGATAGCACCACAGGGTGACTGTAGTCAAAATACTTTACTTACACATTTAAAAATAACTAAAAGAGTATAATTGAATTGTTTGTAACACAAAGGATAAATGCTTGAGGTGATGAATATCCCATTCTCCATGACGCATGCCCGTAGCAAGCATCTCATATATTGCATAAACATGTGCACATACTATGTACCCACAACATTTAAAAACTAAAAATTAAAAAAAAAAGTTGGCATTCATTCCACAGCAGGTTCCCAAGAACAGAGGAGCCTTCCCTACTTCCTGGCAGGGAGGCCAAGACATAGCATGTGGCAGAAACAGCACTCCTGTGGTAAAAGAGTTAACCCACTCACAAGGGTGGGCCCTCATGACCCAAAGCCTCACCTCTCCACACTGCCACAATGGCAACCAAGTTTCCAGCACATGAACCTGCAGGGACCACATTGAAATCAGAGCAGAGGGTCACGTGACTGACAGGAAGGTGCCCATGACCGTCTTAGGATGCAACATGACTTGAATGAAAGGGTTCAGAGATGTGCGAAGATAACTGGGGGAAGCAGATGACTTGATGGCTGTCTGTATCCTCAGAGCTTGCCATGTAGAGGGAGGGCAATCAACAATGCCCCTCGTGTGGAAAGAGGACTGCGTCAGGTAAAGAACTCCGCCTTTATAATGAGATGTCAATGTCCTCTAGGTCTTTCAGTTGCTTCTGGGTGAAGCGGCAATGGTCAGTTTCCCAACAGCTCCCTTAGTAGGCCAATTTCAGGTTGATCTGAGTTCTTACCTTTACATTTTTATTCATTTATTTTTTTGACAGAGTCTCTCACTCTGTCACCCAGTCTGGAGTGCAGTGGCACGATCTTGGTTCACTGCAACCTCCACCTCCCAGGTTCAAGCCATGTTCCTGCCTCAGCCTCCTGAATAGCTGGGATTATAGATGCCCGCCACCACGTCCAGCTAATTTTTTGTATTTTTAGCAGAGATTGGGTTTCACTGTGTTGGCCAGGCTGGTCTCCAACTCCTGACCTTGTGATCTGCCCATCTGAGCCTCCCAATGTGCTGGGATTACAACTGTGGGTCACTTTGCCCAGCCCTGATCTGAGTTCTATTTCTGCCCTGGTCAAACTGGCACCTCTGTGTTTTACTTTTACCTTAAAAGAGTGACAGACGGTACTCAAGTTTTAGAAATATTGCTGAATACATTATTTACACTTTGAAGATTCACTATGCAAACCGGCTTACTGAAGCTTGGAGTGTTTTTAACATAGGGAAGTTACTTTAGCTTTATTGAATATTATCATTCCAAATGTATATAGACTCAGAACACATTTGTATTAGGGCAGATTGTTAATTTTATCTGGACCAATTTCTCCAGTAGCACTGGATTAGATAAATCCTAAGTCCTCAAATTCATTCAATTCTATCCACAATCAGGCGCACAAGTCAATCTAATCTTCTCTACCTCTGCTTTTCCAAATAAATCATTAGATGGGGGAAAGGATTGTCTTATCTTCCTGCAACTCCCCCGTCACCATCTTTTTGCACATGTGTCAGGCCCCCGGATCATTCCTAGGCCTTTATTCATGCTGTGACTCTCCTAGGAATCCCTCTCCACATTATTACCTAGGTTTTAATGTATGCATTAAGCCCTATACTCTCTGAAGCCTTTCCTAATTTCTTTCATTATTTTGTTAATAATCATGGCTAACAGTGAACATTTGCTATGCATCATAAACTCTCACAAAAGCCTGTTTTATGCATTATTTCACATAGTTATTAGCATTCAGTGATAGTGGGTATGTGACTAACTCTCTAGATCTCAGCCTCCTGATCTGCAAAATGAGCATAAAAATCCTTACCTGAGACAGCACACCTGGTGAGCAGCAGGGCTATGATTCGAACTCACTGCTGTCCGACTCCCGAGCCTGCCTTCTTAAACACTATGCTATACCTTGTCTCTCAAAATTCATTCTCATATTCCTGTAAAGTATACCTTCCTGTAAAGGTTTTATTAGACCAGTTTTAGAATTTAGTTATTTATCATCTCTTAACATTCACTGCTTTATAAATGTCTTCTTTTTAATTAAGTTGTAAATTTAGAGCATAAGTTAAGACTATACAGATCTCTAAGAAAACGTGTTTTCTTCTAGGTACTTGGGGACAGTGATAGCTGCCTAAATCCACCTCACCACAATACAGAGACCACACAAGGGAAGAACCTACACAACCACACAGAACTCAGGCTCTGCTGCAAGCCTTTGTTGCAGGCAAAGGCAGTCTAATAAAAACTAAAAAAATAAACTTGCATAGAAGAGAGAAGAAGGGAGTGAGCAGCAGATCTAAAATCTTTCTAAAACCACCACCAGGATGGTAAAGTTATGCTAATTGTGAGAATACTAAAAAAAAAAAAAAAGTTTTACTCCATCACAGCACTGATTACAGAGAAAAGACTTATAATGCATGTGATTTGAGGTGGCAGTCTTCACAAGATATAGCTTCTGAGAGAAAAAGACAAAAAAACTAAGAGAAACTTTGGTGACCGGGTGGTAAAAAATAAAAGAAGTGGAAGGAAAAGATACAGTCTTACAAGGCAAAGGGTAACATGAACATTAGAGGGTCCATAACTACTTCCTGCATCAACAGAAATCTCATCCCTTAAAAAAGCCTGGACTATGCTATACAGACAGGAGGACACCAAGCCATTAAACTAGAAATCCTGTAAACCACCACAAACATGTGAAATGAATAGTGTGAAATGGGGTAAGTCTATGCAAAGTTACCACAAAGACCCAAAAAGTAAGAATTAACACATTTTAGCTGGATGAAACTTCTCTCCAGAAACAACCGTGAAGCAAAATAAAAATGTAAGAAATGATTCAAAATGAGTTAAATATGCTAAAACAGAAAACTCAAATCTAAAGAACCACTTTGAATCAGAAATCCAAAAACTAAAAGCAAAAGTAGACAGAAAAAATCAGAAAAAAATGAAAAAAGAGTTGATTGAACTTAGCAAAGAAATTTAAAAAAAAAAAGAAAAGACAAAATCGTCTCAGAATAAGAAGACTCAAATGGAAGATAATAAAGTGAATTGATGAAAGGCAAGAAAATAATCTGCAAATGAAAATAAGGTAAAGGAAGATGTAAAAACACCCAGGAGAAAGTGTTTGACTGGAAGATAAATAAGAAACAACATAAATAAAATTGAAGTTATTGATATAGAAAACCAAACAATAGAACAGAATTAATATTTAAATTGAATCCAGAATACTTTCCAGTAATAAAATGACCCAAATTTACATAATGAAGGAGGTCACTGAATACCTGGGAAAATAAAGCAGGAATGACTGATGAACTTCCAGATGTATTCTAGTAAAACCATTAGACTTCCAAGATAAAACAAGAACTTTTTTTTTTTTTTTTTTTTTTGTCTTACTCTCACTCTGTCACCCAGGCTGGAGTGCACTGATGTGAGCTCAGCTCACTACAACTTCCGCCTCTGGGATTCAAGTGATCCTCCTGCCTCAGCCTCCTGAGTAGCTGGGATTACAGGTGTGTGCCACCACACCTGGCTAATTTTTTGTATTTTTAGTAGAGATGGGGTTTATTGTGTTAGCCAGGATGGTCTCAGTCCCCTGACCTTGTGATCTGCCCACCTTGGCCTCCCAAAGTGAGGAGCACTTTTTTGATTAGACTAGTTTTAGAATTTAGTTATTTATTGTCTTTTAAAATTCACTGCTTTATAAATGTCTTCTTATTAACTAAGTTGTACATTTAGAGCATAAGTCTAATCCCAAGACTTTCAGCAAAAAACATTAAGTAACATATGAGTGAAAAATATTAAATTGTAATTAGAATTTTCAAAAACAACATAAAAAGAAAGGCAAAGCAAAAATGGAGCAGAATAAAAAAATTCATGTGAAAGGAAATGTGGAAAGGATCTTTATTTCCAGTCAAACTGTCTAAGTGCCAAGAATACAGAAAGCCATTTTAGATGTAGAGCAATATAGGGAATTGTGTATCTGTGACTCCTCCTGAGGAATCTAACAGAGGGTGAGCTTCAGTGAAATGGGGGAAGACTATAAGAATTTCAGCAAAACAATCAGTCATCTGCATAGCAATATGATTGTACATACAAGGCCAAAACAAAGGCAAAGGCAAGGAAGAAAACTAGCATACGAATGTTAGATATTATGAAAAATAGAAATAAGATGACTTTAACAGTGAGAGGAAAAGATAGAGGGAAAAGGAAAATAGAACCAGAAAGTAAGTGGGAGATGTAGTATATTACTAAATATTGATATATCAGAGAGTAAAAATTTCAATAAGAAAACAGAGAAATGGTGGTACTGAAAAAAAAAAACAGATACAAAGACAAACACTATAACAAAAATACAAAATTCCCAAATATAAAAGAATAAAGGTTTTAAAAATAAAGAGCAAAATATACTTGTCATGCAAAGAAGATAGTAAAAATAACAAAATATTTAAAATATATGACTAAGTTACAATTTGATTAGTCATATTGATAATTATGAATGTACTGTTAAAATACAAAGATTTTAATTTGTTATACAATCCAAGACTTATTGTCTAACAAGAAATACACCTGTGAGAAGTAGAAAAGTTTCTCTTCAATGTTTCCTTTCTTGTTTAAGAAAAATCATAAGTGTTACAAATAATTGTTTTTTTTAAACACTTTCTTCAAAGCCTTCTTGCTTTTTGCTAATAACTCTTAGTTAAGCCCTATTCTATGTAGCTGTTAGACATGCTCACAGGCAGGTAGTACATTCTATGTCCTTGTACTTTAACCAAGATATCTGTGCTGGACGTGCTCACAGGCATGTCCCAGCTTGCAGCCTATGCCTCTTTCTTATTTGGACTTCCTTTTTGTTCTCCATTCCTCTTACCTGTTTAGAAAAATTTTATGTTGTTAGTTTTAGTTTAGATTGTGAAGTCTGGCTCGAACCAATGGAGATTAAACACAGCAGTTAAGACAACCCCAAATGCATAAGGGATAAATATGTCTGCTTTCCTTTGTTCGTGGTACTGTTGTGGCAAGATTGCTAACATGGGTACCCTTTCTGCAGAAAGTAAAAATGTTGCTTTGCTGAGAGATCCTTTGTCCCAGTACTGATTTTTCTTTGCGACACTGAAAATTTACATGTAACACACCTACAATGAAATACTTCAGAAAGGTTAAATATAAAGAGACGAACAAAAGTATACCAGGCAAGTGAAAACAATGAGAGAAGAGATGGCTAATACATATCATAATTGAATTCTAAAAGTATTAAATGTGACAAATAAGGATGTTTTAAAATGCTAAACATAATTTGTAATGGAGATATAATGGTAATAAACTTGTATATACCAATTCACACAATAACCATGTTTATGAAATAAAAATTACAGGAGATGCAAGGAGATGTAACAGAAAGACAAAGGAGGTATCAACATATCAGTTTCAGTACAGGACATATCATCTTGACAAAAGTCAGTGAGGATGGGGAAGACCTAAATAATATTACAAAGATAATCTGTGGATGCATACCAAACTAGACATTCTCATAACAGAGAATATACCCTCTTCTCAAGTTTACATGGAATATTTACAAAAATTAACTATATATTAATGAATATTAATAAAGTTCCAAAAAGTGAAATACTATAAACAAAGTTTTGTTTTAAAATACAATAAAACTAAATATTATTAACAAAATCCTGAAAGAAAAAAGATTCCCCCATCTAGTAAAATTTTATTAAATAACACTTGAGGAAAAGGGGAAATGCAAATTGATTTTAAAAAATTTCTAAAAACTAATGGTAATGGAAATGACCTATCAAATCTACATGATGTATTTAAAGCAGTGATTAGAAGAAAATTCATGTGACTAAACACTGATCAATAAGAATGAAAATAAATGAATCAAATATCAGTTCAAAAAACTGGGGATCCAAAGGAAACAAAGCAAAAGAAAGCACACAGAAGGAAATACTGAAGTTAAAAGCAGAATATAAGAATGTAGAAAAGAATGTACCAAATATGTAAATTGA
This sequence comes from Cebus imitator, assembly GCF_001604975.1. Classification (NCBI taxonomy): domain Eukaryota; kingdom Metazoa; phylum Chordata; class Mammalia; order Primates; family Cebidae; genus Cebus; species Cebus imitator. The sequence goes on along the minus strand of NW_016107335.1, from coordinate 5,819,434 downwards.
AAACTTCCTTCCTTTTTCTTTTAAAAGTTAAAAAACACCACAAAGCACCAGTTCCTTTGGTTAAGGAAAAAAGATAGCACAATATACGAAATAAATGACAAGGTGGACTAACTACTGAAATGGTGAGGAAGTAAGGTATGCAGGATTGGCCAGAGGGAAAAACTGAACTGCCGTGTGGTTGCAACTGTGGCTCCAGCCAGTTCTACCTGGAGCGCAGATATATCTTCATATTTCTCCCAGTTTGAAGCAAGGGACTCATCCTTTGTGTCCCTGAATCGATAAGTCTTGGAAGGTCATAACTGTGACTGATGCAGTTCCACGTGGCTGAGGGTAATTCCAGTGGGAAACGCAGCTGTGAACTCTCAGTCCATATTTTCAGCAGCTGGGTTTGAGTGCAATGGCCCTGAGAAGAGGGTGTTGGTGAGCACAGTGATCTATGATTTTCTTTGTGGTAAAGGACTGAATCTTCATTCTCTAGTTCTCAAGCACATTAATTTTTATTTTATGATATAACTTTTATTTATTTTTAACCCTTCACATCAATATATTTTGAAAATGTAGCTTCCAAATGCTGAATGACTGATTTGAGAGATTTCTTTTTATTATTATTATTATTATACTTTGGGGTACCTGTGCAGAATGTGCAGGTTAGTTACATAGGTATACACATGACATGGTGGTTTGCTGCACCCATCAACCTGTCATCTACATTAGTTATTTCTCTTAATGCTATCTCTCTCCTAGGTCCCCACCCTGACAGACCCCAGTGTGTGATGTTTTCCTCCCTGTGTCCATGCGTTCTTTCACTTATGAGTGAGAACGTGTGATATTTGGTTTTCTGTTCCTATGTTAGTTTGCTGAGAATCATGGTTTCCAGCTTCATCCATGTCTCTGCAAAAGACATGAGCTCATCATTTTTTATGGCTGCATAATATTCCATAGTATATATGTGTCATTTTTTCTTTATCCAGTCAATCATTGATGGCATTTGGGTTGATTCCAAGTCTGTTATTGTGAATAGTGCTCCAGTAAACATACATATGCTTGTGTCTTTATAGTAGAATGATTTATAATACTTTGGGTATATACCCAGTAATGGGATTGCTGGGTCAAATGGTATTTCTGGTACCAGAACCCTGAGGAATCACCATACTGTCGTCCACAATGGTTGAACTAATTTATACTCCCACCAACAGTGTAAACATGTTCCTATTTCTCCACATCCTTTTCAGCATCTGTTGTTTCCTAACTTTTTAATGATTGCCATTCTAACTGGCATGAGATGTTATCTCATGGTGGTTTTGATTTGCATTTCTCTAATGAGCAGTGATGATGAGTTTTTTTCATATGTTTCTTGGCTGCACAAAGGTCTTCTTTTGAGAATTGTCTGTTCATATCCTTTGCCCACTTTTTTTTTTTTTTTTTTTT